>NW_016827607.1:78332-108031 GCF_001698545.2 Rhinopithecus bieti
CCACCATGCCCGGCTGATTTTTTTTATTTTAATAAAGATGAGATTTCACCATGTTGGCCAGGGTGGTCTGGAACTCCTGACCTCAGGTGATATACCCGCCTCTGCCACCCAAAATGTTGGGATTACAGCCATGAGCCACCGCACCCTGCCATTTTTTTTTTTTTTTTTTTTTTTGAGATAGGGTTTCTCTCTGTCACCCAGGCTGCAGTGCAGTGGTGTGATCTCGGCTCACTGCAACCTCCGCCTCCTGGTTCAAGCGATTCTCCTGCCTCAGTCTCCCAAGTAGCTGGGATTACAGGTGCCTGCCACCATGCCCGGTTAGTTTTTGTATTTTAGTAGAGATGGGATTTCACCGTGTTGGCCGGGCTGGTCTTGAACTCCTGGCCTCAAGTGATCTGCCTGCCTTGGCTTCCCAAAGTGTTGGGATTACAGGCGTGAGCCGCCGTGCCTGGCTGTATTGATTTTTCAGATACCAAAACCTACATTTTAAATTAAAACCTGCTTGCAAACAAATACAAATATGTAAAGCCAAGAATGGAAATTAGATGTCAGCCCCACCCAAGGGGTGATCAATGTTAATTAAGATCTGTGTCCTCTCAGAAGTTTTTATTATAAATATGTATATACATGTGCGTATTGCATTACATATATTTTGCAAGTATGGGATCTTTCTGTACATAGAGCTTTACTATTATAGCCTGACTTTTGAATTTTTAAGTTTATCATAGCTATTTTTCATGTCATTATCACCTCGTTTTTAGCAACAACGAAGTATCCCATTGGATGGAACTCTCTCTTGTGTCTTAGCATTGCACACAGCTCCCAACATAGCACTGGCATAGCTTGCATTCCAGCAAGCATCTATTGTCTACTGCATGGAAAATTCCAGAAGTTTCGATTCTTGTTGGGGCTTAGATGGTCCTCACATACCTGAGTTCTGTCTATGTTCTCGATAAGGGCTAAAGCAGGTTCAGACCAAAGGGTGTGTGTGTGTGTGTGTGTGGTGTGTTGGGCGTGGGAGAGGGTTGTAACCAGGGTACCCTCTCTGCCTCTGCCCAGTAAAGACCCACCAGCCTTCTCTTGGGGGCAGAGAGGAGGTGTTGCCCTGTCTTCTGGGGACACCATGCCCTGAGCCCGGGCGCTGTGCTCCCCCTGCAGGCTGCGTACAGTTCCTGCAATATTATTACCAGAGGGGCTGCCTCTACCGGCTGCGGGCCCTGGGGGAGAGGAACCACCTGGATCTCACAGTGGGTGAGTAACTGGGCCTGGGTTGGAGCGGGGGCAGGTGCTGGACCCGCCAGCTCCCCCACACCGGGAGTGTGGCCCAGCGAGCACCTCCCATACAGTGGAGCCAGACCGCTGCCCTTTATGCCGAAGCGCCTTCCAGAATTCATCCTGGATTCTGTTTCAGCTGCCAAGTGCCAGGCCAGCTGCATACCAGCCCCTGAGGGCAGGGCCTCTGTGTCAGCCTCTGGAAGTATCTATTTTTGTGTGTGTGTTTTAGAATGTATACACACACACACACAAAATTAGCCATTTGTCTATAACATGTCTACATACCAACATGTATAGTACATAAATGCACGTACACGGGGGAGACATGCTTCATTCTTAAGCCATAGGGGTGCCGGTCAGAAAATTGAGGAGACCCCCTCATTGAGAATTTCAGGGGAAACTGTTTTTAATACAACTCTGCTATCTTTTTTGGTTTTTTTTTGAGATGGCGTCTCACTCTGTTGCCCAGGCTGCATTGCAGTGGCATCATCTCTGCTCACTGCAACCTCCTTCTCCCGGGTTCAAGCGATTCTCCTGCCTCAGCCTCCCGAGTAGCTGGGATTACAGGTGCCCGCCACCACACCCAGCTAATTTTTGTATTTTTAGTAGAGACGGGGTTTCACCACGTTGGCCAGGCTGGTCTCAAACTCCTGGCCTCAAGTGATCTGCCTGCCTTGGCCTCCCAAAGTGCTGAGATTTCAGGCGTGAGCCACTGCACCTGGCCAACTCTGCTGTCTTTTGACATGGTCATTTCCATCAAATTACTCTGCTAAGTAGCTCCTCCTGTCTCAAGACTCAATAGAAGTGATGCATGCGAGAATTCATGATAAAATGCAAAGCCCTGTGCAGATTAAAGAAATTAGTAACAACGTAGCGTCCGGCACCTGTGCGTGCTGTCAGGGCCACCTGGCTCTTGGTGACTTGAGGAGTGAGAGCAGTCGGGCTGGGTGACAGGGCTGCTATTGCCATAGTGAATGCCCACCCAGCTATGACAGGTGAGGGCTGACCCTCCGCATGTGTGCGTGGCTCATCTTAGGGTGACTGGCGTGGCTGGGGGTGGGTGTCTGGTGGGGCTTTGGGGGCAGCAGAGCCCCTCAGTGGGTCCTTTTTCTTCCCTCCTCTCCACAGAAGGGTTCCAGTCCTGGATGTGGCGGGGCCTCACCTTTCTCCTGCCCTTCCTCTTCTGTGGCCATGTGAGTTTCTCTGGAGGTTGTGGGTATCTCCTATCTGGGCTGACCTCCAGGAACAGAAGGTCTTTAGGCCTTGCCCTCTTTCTCCATCCGTCCCCATGCTGGGCCCCATGGCATCCTGGGGCCTGGGCAGCCTCTGAGCCCAGGGATGCCAAGGCAGGAGCCAGAACTGGCCCAGCCCTGCCCTGGCCTCGGGTGCCTGCTCATTTTGGGGGGTGTCTGACAGTGCTGTGGGTAGTTGATACCCAAAGTTGGGTGTGGGGCCTGGGCATCTCCCTGGCTTTCTATGTGGCTGGCCAGGGGAGCCTGGTGGGTGAGCAGCGCCTGCCTTCCTCTCTCTAGTTCTGGCAGCTCTACAATGCCGTCACGCTGTTTGAGCTCTCCAGCCACGAGGAATGCAGAGAATGGCAGGTATGGAGGGTGGGGGCATGCTCGGGGGAGGTTCCCTGGAGGGCTGGGGTAGCAGGGATGAGGTGTATGTGTGGCATGCTGGGGTGCAGATTGCTGGGGAGGGCTGGGATGGCAGATGTGGGGGTGGGGTGTGTGTATGTGTGTGGTGTGCTGGGGAGGTTCCTGGGGCGGGCTGGGCTCGTAGGTATGGGGTGTGTGTGTGTGTGTGTGTGTGTGTGTGTGTGTGGTGTGCTTGGGGGGAGGCTCCTGGAAGGGCTAGGGGTGGAGCCTCTCCCAATCTATGGATCCAAGGAGGTTCGCCCCATAGAGCCCTTCCCAGGCCTTGTCCAAGCCTGAGGCCTCACCCCTTCACCCAGGTCTCCTGAATCTCTGCCTTCAATGGCAAAACCCTGCAGTTTGGGAGTAGCTGTGCTGTAGATTCTGGGGTGCTGGGGGCAGGGGTTCAGCAGGGCAGATGCCCCAGCCTGGCCCTCCTCTCTGGACTCCCCCAGGTGTTCGTGCTGGCGCTCACCTTCCTCATCCTCTTCCTTGGCAACTTCCTGACCACGCTCAAAGTCGTGCATGCCAAGCTCCAGAAGAACAGAGGCAAGACAAAGCAGCCGTGAGCCTCAGGCTCCCGTGCCCTCGGCCCAGACTTCAGACTGCAGGGGGCTCCGGGCTTCTTCCCAGTCGCCATCTCAGGCACGTGGCGTCGCTGGGAGAGGGCCCAGGCCCTGGTCCCCCAACGGACTAGGGGAATGTGAGCCCCGCCTGTCTGCCCACCTATTTATGACATATTTAATGCTGGGTCCCCCATCGTCCCTGGAACCCGAGGCCTCCCCCCTGTGCTTGAAGGTGGCCGAGGCCAGGCCAGTCTTCCTGGGGATGGGGCCTGAAGCCTCAGGGAGCCCCTCTGTTCCCACTCTGTCATTTGAACCCCTCTGGGTGGGGTTTGGATGTGCCTCGTGGGGTTGGATTTATGCTGACCTGCTACTTACCAGGCCCAGGCTGGGGTGGTGTGAACCCTCAGTGTCCTGTGGCGCCCCCACCCCGGGGCCACTCTGCTTCTGCTGTGAGCCCCCTCCTCGCCCACCCCGCCAAGTGGAGAGGGTTATTTAAGTTCTCAGAGACCCACTGTGTCTGCCTCGTGCTCTTCTTGCCGCTGGGAGCGCTGGGGGTGTCCTGAGTCAGGCTGTGAGCAGAGTCGCCACCAGAGGGCGCCCCAGGCCCTGGGTAGTCCAAGGGGACAAGGACATTCCCGCCTGCACTTCAGGGTTCCCTGACCCCCATCTTGCAGCCTACCTTCCTGCAGTCTCGCGGCAGGTACCTGGGGAGTGGGACCAAGACCCTTGGCCCCTGTGGAGGGGACCCACCTCCCCTCTCCTTCCCGGAGGTTCTGGATGTTGTGGGAGGGAGGTGGGGATGCCTGGCAGGCTCACCCCCACGGGCCGCACCCTGAGGCGGGGCCAGAGCCGCTGGGCACCACTTGGGTGAGACTCTGCGTTCGACAGGAGGTGGAGAGGCCAGCAGGTTCGGCTCAGTGCTCTGCCCCGCCATTCATATATGGGCCTCAGCTCCCGCTAACCAGGGCCCTACAAATCCCTAGGCCAGACCTCACAGCAGTGCCCACAGGCATGCCTTGTGGAAATTCCCTCCCCAAGGCATTTTAAATTTTTAATGTTTTTTGGGGGGGGGCGGGGACAGGGTCTCTGTTGCCTAGACGATCATAGCTCACTGCAGCCTCCGTCTCCAGGGCTCAAGAGATCCTCCCACCTCACCCTCTGGAGCAGCTGGGACCACAAGCGCGCACCACCATGCCCTGCTTCTTTTTTTTTTTTTTTTTTTTTTTTTTTTTTTTTTTTTTTTTTTTTTTTTGTGAGACAGAGTCTCGAGCTGTCACCCAGCTGGAGTGCAGTGACACGATCTGAGCTCATTGCAACCTCTGCCTCCCGGGTTCAAGTGATTCTCCTGCCTCAGCCTCCTGAGTAGCTGGGACTACAGGCGCGTGAAACCACACCCGGCTTTTTTTTTTTTTGTATTTTTAGTAGAGACAGGGTTTCACCATGTTTGCCAGGATGGTCTCAATCTCTTGACCTCGTGATCTGCCTGCTTCGGCCTCCCAAAGTGCTGGGATTACATGCGTGAGCCACCACGCCTGGCCACCCTGCCACTTTTTAATGTTTTTTTTTAGTAGAGATGGGGTCTCGCTATGTTGCCCAGGCTGGTCTCCAACTCATGGGCTCAACTGATCCTCCTATCTTGGCCTCCCAAAGTGCTGGGATTACAGGTATGAGCCACTGTGCCTGACCTGATTACATTTTTAAAATGAGATTTCCCCTCTCCTACAGTGAGATTCCACATAAAAATCCAGATTTCTGCTTTCCCTAGAAAAATGAACCTGGCAACATCCCCATAGCACGGGATGCCTGCTCTCCAGTTGCCACAGGCCACACCACTCCCAAATGCCTGCCCTTCATTCTGGTCTCCTTTCTGACCCTTTTTAGGCACCTGCGTGTGCCGTCAGCTAGCTGTCTATAAAGGGTCAGATGGCAGCTATTTTGAGCTTTATGGGCCAGGTGGTCTGTGTGGCAGCTACTCTTGCCTGCAGCCACAGAGCACAAGGCAATGCACAAAGGAATGGGTGTGGCTGTGTTCCAATAAAACTTTATTTACAAATCAGGCTGTGGCCAGATGTGGCCCACAGGCTGTAGTTTTCGGACCTCTACCTTAGACCATCACGAGGCCATGGGTTCTTCGAGAACAAGAGCTCCTTGGTTGATGCCCCAGGGGACAGCAGGGCCATGGGAACCTGGGTGGGGTGGGGTGGGGAGGGTCTCAGAAGGCTTCTTCCTTTGGTGACCTGACTTCTTGGAAGCTCAGGCTTAGTTGACACTCCAGCACTGGGCCAGGGGAGCTGAGGCAACAGATACCGGGAAGGCTAGGAGTCGCCTGAAGCCGTTATCCCATCTTAGGCAGCACCCAATCCTAGGTGCACTCCATAGCCAAGCAGCTTGTGACCTCTGGTAGGCACCGGAATCCCCTGGGATACTTGTTTTAAAAGTCCTGGGCCGGGCGCGGTGGCTCACGCCTGTAATCCCAGCACTTGGGAGGCCAAGGCGGGTGGATCACGAGGTCAGGAGTTCGAGACCAGCCTGGCCAATATGGTGAAACCCCGTCTCTACTAAAAATACAAAAAAATTAGCCGGATGTGGTGGTGAGCGCCTGTAATCCCAGCTACTCAGGAGGCTGAGGCCGGAGAATCGCTTGAACCCAGGAGGTGGAGCTTGCAGTGAGCCAAGACCGTGCCACTGGACTCCAACCTGGGTGACAGAATGAGACTCTGTCCCCCCCCCCCAAAAAAAAAAATTCCCAGACCCTCGACCCCAGACCTTCCCAAAGGAGACTCGGGGATTAGGTATCTGGCTGTTGGTGACGCAGGTGGTCTGTGAACCAGTTCTGAGAAACTGTCCTATGTGGACAGGGGGTAGATCCCATCAGTTCTCATAGGGGGCTGGGGTGTCTCGCCTCCTGAACTCCACAGGCTGGTAGAAGCGGGGTTTGAGGACTAAATGGGCCAGTCCTGTCCTGGTGATGAGACCTTGAAGAGATGGTCAGATGGGTGGTCCAGGGTATACTTTTAACAACTGAGAAGCCATTTTTTCTGCCCCCTGGGCACATGTGCCCAGCTCTGCAAAGACAGTGGCCAAGCTGAAGACAAGTCTTCCATGTGGGGTGGAGATGGGAGGGGTGGGTGCCAGCCCCTCCACCAGGCTGCGGCCTGTGTTCTCCTGATAGGCCCATCCCCCTCGGTGGCCCCCGTGTTCCTGGGGGAAGGAAGGAAGGAGCTGGAGGATACAGCGGTGCCTATCGTGGGAGCCCAGGGAGGTGGGGATACAGGAGTGGCCAGCTTGGGGCGCCTGTGTGGAACAGTGCCAGGTCCACGTTTACCCTCCACCAGATGGACTTTTTCATTTCAAGCATAACTTGAGTCTGCACTGGGGAGACACTCATGGTGGGGGTGGCTGTGATGAGGGCCCTTCCGAGTCCCGAGAACAGACACTGGCTCCTGCACCCACATCACCACCCCGTCCCAGGGTTAGCCTGGAGGGGAGTTTGTGGTCAGAGCCCCAGTCAGGAAAGGAGAGAATTCCAGAATGTTCCAAGAGTCTAGCTGCAGGCCCCAGACACCGTGAGCTGGAGGGTCGGGATGGGGCAGCCTCCCTGGTGCAGTCAGCACCTGGGGCCCCTGTCAGTGCTGTCGTGAGGTCTGTCCGCCCTGGGTCAGAGCAGCAGGCAGAGCCGGTGCTTCTTGTGCCGCTGCGCCTTCTTCAGAGCGCTGAGAGCCACCTTGGCGGCCTCCCGGAAGACGTCCTCCACATTCTCACGAAACTTGGCGGAACATTCCAGGTAGAGAGCAGCTTGGATCTGTTCGCAGGCGCTCAGGCCCTGGGTGGGAGGAGGAGCCAGCATTAGGGGAGGGGCCCCTGGAGGTCTCCTGGAACCACCTGGTGGGTTTGGGACTGGTTCTGAGGACTCTCCAGGGGTGGTTTGGGCCTGTGTCCTCCATCCTGGCTGGCCCTCACAGTGTGTGGGTGGAATGGAGGGACAGTGCAGTGCATCCCCCAGGTTGGAAGAAGCCCTGTCCAGGCCCCCACCCTGGCCTCTCTCCAGCGCCAGGCAGGGAGGGGCTGAATCCTGAGACCCGGGGTTGGTTCCCCCAGGTGTGTCTCCCAGGCCTGTGAGAAGAGCTGGAGGCCTCAAGACAGGACTTCCAGCCACCTCTCTCTTCTCTGAAAGTACAACTTAGGCAAATGAATTTGCCCTTTTATTTATTTATTTATTTTTGAGGCAGAGTTTTGCTCTTGTTGCCCAGGCTGGAGTGCAGTGGCACGATCTTGGTTCATCACAACCTCCGTCTCCCAGGTTCAAGCGATTCTCCTGCCTCAGCCTCCCAAGTAGCTGGGATTACAGGCATGCACCACCATGCCCAGCTGATGTATTTTTAGTAGAGATGGGGTTTCTCCCTGTTGGTCAGGCTGGTCTTGAACTCCTGACCTCAGGTGATTTGCCCGCCTTGGCCTCCCAAAGTGCTGGGATTACAGGCGTGAGCCACTATGCCCAGCCGAATTTGCCCTTATTAATGGTTATTTCTTGTGAAAGTTTCTTTTTGCCTTTATATTCCTTTTATTCTGTTTATTCCCCCATGCCTCACCCAAAGAGTTACACGGTCAATTGGCCCTTTCAAACAAGGCGGACAGCACAGCACAGGACAGGACAGCGGCTCTCAGCACAGAATTTGGAGCGCAGTGCATGGGACCAGATCCTGGCTCCACTTCTGGCTAGCTCTGTGACCCTGGGCAAGCTGCTTAACCTCTCTGGGCCTCATTGTCTCCCCTGTAAGCTGGGGGATGTGAACAGCACCTGCCTGAGTCCTACAGATTGAGAGTAGTCACGTAAAGTACTCAGGTTCACAGGCCATCAATACTAATATTTAAAAATTATTCTTAGAATCCTGCTTCCCTCAGCTCCCTGAAAGGCCGCTAAGGCACCCCAGTTGCAGAGGCCAAAGGTCTGGGAGGCTTTACAGCCACGGCTGCGCCCCAGGGTCTTGGCCCCTGGCCCACCTGCATGTAGGTGATGGGCTCCAGCTGGGCGGCCCGGAGCTTCCGCAGCTGCTCCTTGTCCTTCCTCAGGTCTGTCTTGCAGCCAATGAGCACCATGGGGATCCCGCGGCAGAAGTGCGTGACCTCAGGGAACCACTGTAGAGGGAGGAGGCAGGGGATCAGGGGTGCAGCCGGGCCCAGATGTGGGGCTGCCACCCAGGAGACCAGCCTCACCTTGATGAGGACGTTGTCGTAGCTGGTGGGATTCATGACGTCATAGCAGATGAGCACGAGGTGGGTGTTCTGGTAGGACAGAGGCCGCAGCCGGTCATAGTCTTCCTGCCCTGAAAGCAGAGAGCAGGGTGGGTCAGGGGACATCCCCTCCCTGTCTGGACTCTGATGGGTGAAGGGGAAGGGGCCAGGCAAGTGACCCTGCCTTAAGGCCTCAATTTCCTCATCTCTACGATGGGCAGCAAGCCAGGAGTGGTGGCACAGGCCTGTGGTCCCAGCTACTCGGGAGGCTGAGGCTGGAGGATCGCTTGAGCCCAGGAGGTCGAGGCTACAGTGAGCTGTGATCATGCCACTGCACTCCAGCCTGGGTGACAGAGCAAGACTCTGTCTCTTAACAACAGAACCCATGAGTGGCAGCCCCCCAGTTCTGGATGGTGGTAAAGAATCCTCGAGATCAAACCCACGCAGTGCTGAGAGCTTGGCTTGATTCTAGGGCTGGGGCTGGAGAAACTGCTAGCGATGGTGCCGAGAGCCAGTGTGAGCCCCCTGCCCTGATGCTTAGGGGCAGAGCGCAGACTGGAACCCTCCCCTTCCCAAAGATTCAGACCCGTGGGGCTGGGTGGGCTCACAGTGTCCCCAAGTCCTGAGAGGCTGGTGTCTGGCTTCAACCTCCAGCTTCTCGGGTTCTGATGCAGTCGACTGAGTTCCCTGCCCATTCTTGCAAGCACTAGGAGGCGGGTGGTGGGTTGTTGGGAACAGCACCTAAGCGCCCTCCCCACCCAGATTCACAGAGCATACTCCTGGGGGGATACTTTGATCCTGATGCCTGGCCCTGCCCCAGCACGAGCTGAATCCAAACACTGATCTAGGCTTGAGCTTGGTTGGGTTTGCTTTTCTTTTTTCCCTTCTTCTTTATAAGCAATTCTTTGTAACTTTTTTATATTGACAGTTTCAAACTTACAGTAAAATTGCAACAAAGAGTGTGAAGAGCTCTGACTGTGATTCACCACCTGTTTGCATTGGCCCCTCTGGCTTTATGTGGAGACAGACACTTCTGTTTCTCCCTATCAGGGCACGGTAACTGCAGACACCTGCCTCTTCACCCCTTAGCTCGGCGCCTATCTGCTGAGAACAAGGGCATTCTCTCCCCTGCCCCAAGCCCAGGAAACCGCATGGACTCTGCATTCTAATCTGATCCACAGGCCATAGTCAGATTTTGACCATTTCACCAATATCGTCCTTTATTTTTTTCCCTGTTGAGGAGCCGGCCCAGCCCAGGGTTCTGCACTACACTTAGTCATCATGCCCCGGTATTTTTTTAAAATCCCCAGTGAGAACTGAGAGCTTTTCAGGCTCATTGGTGACCAGCCCCCCACCCCTCGACTTCCTTCCACTGAACAAGGGCCCAGGAATCCCCCTACCCCGTCCCCAGCTGCTGCAGGTGCTGGGCGGTGCCAGCCTGCCCTCCGCTCCTTCCCTGCCAAACACCTCTTAGGACAAGTGGCCTCTCCACGGAGCACCACCAGGCCATGTCTGCTCCTGCCCCTTTGCTGGTGACAGGGTATGGCTACCCTCTCCCCATTGGCTACCCCTCAACCCAGGGACCTCCAGAAGTCCTTGGCCAGCTCCACCATGGAACAGTGCTTAAGGGTGAGGTCACTAGAGGCAGATGAGACACGTGTTCAAATCCCAGCTCTGCCCCCACTGGCTGTGTGACCTTGACTTACACAGGACAGTGGTGGGAGTCTTGGCTTCACCACCTGGAACATGAAAACCGTAAAATCTACCTCATGGGGCTGTCACCAGCCAAGGCAGGCCATTGCACTCCAGCCTGGGTGACAAGAGCTAAACTCTGTCTCAAAAAAAATAAAAATAAAAAATGAATTAACATGAAGCATTCAACTCTTCAGTTGCACAAGCCACATTTCAGGTGATGAACTGCCACCCGGGGCCATAAAAGAGTGTGCAGTGAACAGAAGCCACCAGGACAGCAACAGCTGGGCCAGGAGGGCTGTCCATGCCAGTGTCCCCTTACACTGGGCAGAGCAAGGTCTCAGACCTGAACCACCAAAGCTAGAGATGTCCTTGTAAGACACTGGGAAACTGACCTGCATGCTATTCAAGCCCCTTTCCTGTCCCCAGCTGTCCCTTCTCGGTAACCTCTGTCCACATCTTCCTAGATCTGTGCTGTCCAACAGGGTAGCCACTAGCCCCATTAATTAACTTGAGTTAATGAATTAACATTGGCTGGGCACAGTGGCTCACGCTTGTAATCCCAACACTTTGGGAGGCCGAGGCGGGCAGATCACCTGAGGTCAGGAGTTCGAGGCCGTCCTAGCCAACATGGTGAAACCCCCGTATCTACTAAAATACAAAAATTAGCCAGGTGTGGTGGTGGGTGCCTGTAGTTCCAGCTACTTGGGAGGCTGAAGCTGGAGAATCACTTGAACCCAGGAGGCAGAGGTTGCAGTGACCGGAGATCACACCATTGCACTCCAGCCTGGGTGACAAGAGCGAAACTCTATCTCACAAAAAAATTAAATTAAAAAAAATGAATGGGCCGGGCGCGGTGGCTCAAGCCTGTAATCCCAGCACTTTGGGAGGCCGAGACGGGCGGATCATGAGGTCAGGAGATGGAGACCATCCTGGCTAACACGGTGAAACCCCGTCTCTACTAAAAAAATACAAAAAACTAGCTGGGCGTGGTGGCGGGCACCTGTAGTCCCAGCTACTCAGGAGGCTGAGGCAGGAGAATGGCGTGAACCTGGGAGGCGGAGCTTGCAGTGAGCTGAGATCCGGCCACTGCACTCCAGCCTGGGCGACAGAGCAAGGCTCCGTCTCAAAAAAAAAAAAAAAAAAAAAAAAAAAAAAAAAAAAAAAAAAGAAGAAAAAGGAAGCATTCAGCTCCTCAGTTGCACAAGCCACATTTCAGGTGATGAACTGCCACCTGGGGCTCAAGGCTAATACAATGATTGGTGCAGGTGCACGGCATTTCCTCCACTGCATAAAGTTCTACTGGACAGCAGGGCCCTGTCCACTGCTGGCCACCGTCCCCCCCCACCCCACCCCATCCCTACACCATCCTTATCTAAGCCCTCATCTGTCCCTCTTCCCTGGCCTACAGCCCTTCGATGAATCCATTATCCACCTGACAGCTGGATGGATCTTAAAACACAAGTCCTATCCTGCCCCCTCTCCACAACAGAAGCATCTTCAATGACTCCCTATTGCTCCCCATTTTTTTTTTTTTTTTTTGACAAGAGTCTCGCTCTGTCACCCAGGCTGGAGTGCAGTGTCCCAATTTCAGCTCACTGCAACCTCTGCCTGCCGGGTTCAAGCAATTCTGCCACAGCCTCCCAAGTAGCTGAGATTACAGGCGCTGCCACCACGCCTGGCTAAGTTTTGTTTGTTTTGTTTTGTTTTTGAGACACTTTTGTTCTTGTTACCCAGGCTGGAGTGCAGTGGTACGATCTCGGCTCACGACAACCTCCACCTCCCGGGTTCAAGTGATTCTCCTGCCTCAGCCTCCTGAGTAGCTAGGACTACAGGCACGTACCACCACGCCTCGCTAATTTTGTATTTTTAGTAGAGACGGGTTTCTCCATGTTGGTCAGGCTGGTCTCGAACTCCTGACCTCTGGTAATCTGCTCCCCGCAACCTCCCAAAGTGCTGGGATTACAGGAATGAAATTTTTGTATTTTTTTTTTAGTAGAGACAGGGTTTTACCATCTTGGCCAGGCTGGTCTTGAACTCCTGACCTCTGGTGATGTGCCTCCCTCAGCCTCCCAGAGTGCTGAGTTTATAGGCATGAACCACCATGCCTGGCCCCTATTGCTCTTTGTATAAAATCCAAACATCTCCCCTGGTTCATATGACTTCATCTTCTGCCACACCCACTTGCTCACTGCAGTCCAGCCAAAGCGCCACCTCACTGTTTCTCAAACCCACGAAGCTCTCTTGCCCCGGCCTTTGTGCTTGCTGTTCCACAGGACTGGAAGGTCCTTCCGCCATTGCTCTTTTCACCATTTTCTCCCTAGCATTTTCTTTTTCTTTTTTTTTTTTTTGAGACGGAGTCTCGCTCTGTCGCCCGGGCTGGAGTGCAGTGGCCGGATCTCAGCTCACTGCAAGCTCCGCCTCCCAGGTCTGGAAGGTCCTTCCCCCATTGCTCTTTTCACCATTTTCTCCCTAGCATTTTATTCTTAAACATCCAGAGTAAACAGCTACATTTTTTCCCTTTTGAGGATAACTGCCTGCCCTCTCCATCTGCCTTTATAATAATACATCCTATACTCTATGCAGTTTTCAGGGTGCTTTAGTCTAGAAATGATTAAGAAATCCTTGGCAAGGCATGATGGCTCATGCCTGTAATCCCAGCACTTTGGGATGCCGAGGCAGGGGGATCACGAGGGCAGGAGTTCGAGACCAGCCTAACCAAGATGGCAAGACCCCATCTCTACTAAAAATACAAAAATTAGCTGGGCGTGGTGGCAGGTGCCTGTAATCCCAGCTACTCCAGAGGCTGAGGCAGGAGAATGGCTTGAACCTGGGAGGCGGAGGTTGCAGTGAGCCCCGAGATCATGCCACTGTACTCCAGCCTGGGTGACACAGCGAGACTTCGTCTCAAAAAAAACGAAAAAAAAAAAAAGAAAGAAAGAAATCCTTACATGACAGCCAGATGTGGCAGGGAAATGATGAACACTCACACTGCATAGGAAGAGCCTGAGAGTCACAGCAATGAAGTGACTTGCTTGAGGTCAATGACTCAGTGACTGGGCCAGGAGTTAACCCCAGCTCATGAAATTCCAAGTGGGATGTTCCTTCTGCTGATACACACTAACGTGCTATTTTGTTTTGTATTGTGCAAAAATAGGTTCTGGTCCTTTAAGATGTAACAATGGGGTTCATAGTTCTGGCATAACATATTCCCTTCTACAACTATGGCAGGAGTGAACAGGTACAGTAGTCCCCCCTAACCCACAAGGGTGGATTCCAAGACCCCCAGTGGATGTATGAAACAACGGACAGTCTAGAACCCTAGATAATGCTGGTTTTTTCTATATGTACACACCTATAAGACAGCTTAGTTTATGACTTAGGCACAGTAAGAGATTAACAACAATGATAATAAAATACAACGGGGCCAGGCACCGTGGCTCACACCTGTAATCCCAGCACTCTGGGAAGCCAAGGCGGGCGGATCACTTGAACTCAGGAGTTCAAGACCAGCCTGGCCTGTTACCCAGCCAGCTGCTGACTGACTCATGGGCAGGTGGTGTCTCCAGCAGGGATACACAGACCAAGGGGCGAATCACATCCCGGGTGGGATACAGCGGGACAGCATGCACACTACTCAGAGCGGTGCATGATCTCAAATTTATGAATTATTTCTGGAATTTTCCATTTAATATTTTCAGACCTCAGGTAACTGAAACTACAGAAAGTGAAACCTCGGATAAGTTTGTAAAATGGAGCCCCCTTGGATGGCTTCTCTCATTTCTTTTTTTCTTTTCTTTTCTTCTTTACTTTTTTTTTTTTTTTTTTGGAGACAGGGTCTTTCTCTGTTGCCCAGGCTGGAGTGCAGTGGCACGACCTCGGCTCACTGTAAGCTCTGCCTCCTGGGTTCAAATGGTTCTCCTGCCTCAGCCTCTTGAGTAGCTGGGACTAAGGCAGGTGCCACCATGCCTGGCTAATTGTTTTTGTATTTGTATTTTATTTTATTTTATTTTTGAGACAGAGTCTCACCCTGTCACCCAGGCTGGAGTGCAGTGGTGCGATCTCGGCTCACTACAACCTCCGCCTTCAGGTTCAAGTGATTCTCCTGCCTCAGCCTCCTATGTAACTGGGACTACAGGTGCCTGCCACTACGCCAAGCTAATTTTTTGTATTTTTAGTAGAGGCAGGGTTTCACCGTGTTAGCCAGGATGGTCTTGATCGCCTGACCTCGTGATCCACCTGCCTCAGCCTCCCAAAGTGCTGGGATTACAGGCGTGAGCCACCACGCCCAGCACTTTTTTGTTTGTTTGTTTGTTTGTTTGTTTTGAGACCGAGTCTCACTCTGTCGCCCAGGCTGGAGTGCAGTGCCGTGATCTCGGCTCTCCACAAACTCCACCTCTTGAGTTCACGCCATTCTCCTGCTTCAGCCTCTAGAGTAGCTGGGACTACAGGTGCCCGCCACCAGGCCCGGCTAATTTTTTTTGTATTTTTTTAAGTAAAGATGGGGTTTCACCATGTTAGCCAGGATGGTCTCGATCTCCTGACCTCGCGATCCACCCGCCTCAGCCTCCCAAAGTGCTGGGATTACAGGTGTGAGCCACAGCGCCCGGCTTTCTTTTGTATTTTTAGTAGAGACGGGGTTTCACCATGTTGGCCAGGCTAGTCTCAAACTCCTGACCTGAGGTGATCCACCCGCCTCAGCCTCCCGAAGTGCTGGGGTTACAGGTATGAGCTGCCACGTCTGTCAAGGTTGTTCCACTCTTGTCACACACAGCAGAGACAAGGGTTGAGACTTGCCCACTGGGTTTGGCAACTACAGCCTGCAGTGACATCAGGACAGGAGGTGGCGGGGCAGGCATCAGGCTGCAGCGGGTGAAGGAAGAAGTCAGCCCTGGAGCGCTGGAGGCAATCACACCCTGCCTGCCTCTCCTGGGGCCTCTGCCCTTGCTGTTCACTCCTCCAGGAGGTTCTTTCAACAGGGAGCAGTGTGTCTCCTTCCCTCCTCTCCTTCAGGGCTCTGTGGAATGTCGTCTCCTCCCGGAGACCTTTCCTGACTGCTCTGAAACAGCCTCCTTGGCAGTCTGCCACGTGATGGTGGCTTTACTCACGCCTCTCACTCCTACCTGATTTCACAATACTTCTCTGGGGCTAGGCGGGGTGATTCACACCTGTAATCCCAGCACTTTGGGAGGTGGAGGCAGGTGGATCACTTGAGGTCAGGAGTTCGAGACCAGCCTGGCCAACAATGGTGAAACCTCGTTTCTACCAAAAATACAAAAACTAGCCCAGTGTGGTGGTGGGCACCTGTAGTCCCAGCTACTTGGGAGGCTGAGGCTGGAGAATCGCTTGAACCTGGGAGGCTGAGGTTGCGGTGAGCTGAGATTGTGCCATTTCACTACAGCCTGGGGGACAGAGCGAAACTCTGCCTCAAAACAAAAACAAAAATAAAAAACAAAAAAAACAGTAATTCTCTGGGTGTTTCTGTTTGCCTCTCCTGCGGGCAGGAACCACCTCTGTGCTGTTCACTGTTGTGCCCCCGGGAACACAGGTGAGTGCAATACACATTTGGTGAAGGAAGGCTCAAAGGAAGGAGTGGATGAAGAGGGTTAAAGGAAGGAGTGGGTGAAGAGGGTTAATAGTCATCTCTCCAGCTTTAGGTGCCCCTGCAGCCTTGGCAAGGGCATTCCACTTCCTGACCTGTGTTCATTCAAGCAGTCCCCCCGGGAGGTACGCTGGGCGGGGACAGTTCTTCCTGTTAAGAGCCCAAGTGGTGGAGGGGCCCTTTGTCAAGGTCAGAGACAAGCACCCTGTGAGCCAGAGGCCAACCAGTCCCCAAGGTCAGCTGCCTGCCAGGTCATTCTAAAAGCACCAGTTCTTCCAGGAAGCTGTCCCCAGCCTTCCCAGCTGGGAATTAACCTCTGGGCCTCAGTTTCCTCATCTGTGAAATGGAGATGCGAAAAGTGAGTGATTTTAATATCGACTCTCTCTCTCTCATATAAAAGTCACGGTCTAGACCGGGCGCCGTGGCTCATGCTTGTAATCCCAGCACTTTGGGAGGCTGAGGCGGGTGGATCACTTGAGGTCAAGAGTTCAAGACCAGCCTGGGCAACATGATGAAACGCTGTCTCTACTAAAAATACAAAAATTAGCTGGGCGTGGTGGCACATGCCTGTAATCCTAGCTACTTGGGAGGCTGAGGCAGGAGAATCACTTGAGCTAGGGAGGCAGAGGTTGCAGTGAGCTGAGATCAAACCACTACACTCCAGTCTGGGCAACAGAGTGAGACTCTGCCTCGGAAAAAAAAAAAAAAAAAAGGGGTTTTGCTCTGTTGCCCAGGCTGGAGCGCAGTGGTGTGATCACAGCTCACTCCAGCCTCAATCTCCTGGACTCAAGTCATCCTCCTGCCTCAGCCTCCCAAGGAGCTGGGGCTGCAGGAGTGGACCACTGTGATTCTGGCAGCACCTATCCATGAAGGCTTCTGTGTTACATGCCAGGTCTAGCTCGAAGCCATTCACCTGGATTAACTCATCTTTCCCCCAAAAATCCCTACAAAGTAGACACTATTGTTGGCCCCATTTTACAGGCTGAGAAGCGGAAGCATAGAGAGCTGGAGTGACTTGCCCCAGGCCACACAGTTAAGGGGAAGCTTTGTAAATAACAGAGGACCCTACTGGGGTATTTTTTTTTCTTAGCCTACCCCAGAAAACAGGAAGGAATCCTCACCCTACTTGTCCCAGTCCTGACCAGGTGAGGAAAAATGTCAGCCCTCTCAAGAAAGAGGGCCTCTGGGAAGGGAGAGGCAGCCAACTCTGACTCCAGCGCCTCCTCCGGGTTGCCGTCCTGGCTTGACTCTGCCCAGCCCAGCCTTCCCTAGAATTCAGTGTGGGCCTTTGGGGCATGGGGGGTTGGGGGGACCAGGCCTGCAGAGGATGTACTTCCGTGTGCACCAATCCCATGCCCATTTGGGGATGGGGGAGTGTACTGTTAATAAATACCTTCTCGTATGAGTGGGGGCGTCAGGTTCCACTCACTCATGAACATTCTGGGCGGGACTGTTACAGGGCAGCTTCCACATCTCGAATTGATGCCCACATTTCCCTCTCTGGGTGTCAATTTCCTTATTGGGAGAGGGGGTGATAACAGTGATAACCCCACCCCTAATCTGGAAGGTGAAAGCCCAGGAGAAGGGAGGCAATGCTTGGAGCTTGGAGCCGGAGCGGTGCCGGGACGGGGGCGGGGGCAGAGTGGGGGGCAGTGATGGGAGGCAGGAAGACGGCTATTGGGTTACTCTTGAAATAGAAACTTCCAGGAGAAGTTAATAGCCTGGCATGGCAGGGGGTCAGAACCTCCAGAATCTTTGGACCCAGAAGCTTTAGGGCCCTCCCAGCCACCAGGTGATACCATCACCCTCTACATTCTACCAAAAACGATACTGGGGCTGAAAGGGTCCATGTCACCTGCCCGTAGTCACAGGGGGCCCATCCAGCCACTGCAGATGGGCTTAGAGGTTAAAACAGCCCAGGAGACCAGGCACAGTGGCTCACACCTGTAATCCCAGCACTTTGGAGGCTGAGGTGAGAGGATCACTTGAGCCCAAGAGGCTGAGGCTGCAATGAGTTACGATCCTGCTACAGACTCCAGCCTGGGTGACTGAGTGAGACCCTGTCTCTAACCACTGCCCCCAACCACCAAAAAAAACCAAAAACCAAAAAACAAAAAAACCCAGGAATTATACGCAAAGGATGCACGTGCTTCTGGTGAGGAAAAGTCTCTAGGCTCGTGAAGCCGCCCATCGTCCTGACGTACACTTGTGCGGTGCGGCAGGGCTGGGGGGATGGGAGGCTCATGCCACACACAGGGCTATTTTCTTGGTGGGATGTGAGGCTTTGCCAAGGTAGTCCTGCTTCCAGGGACAGGGGTCTCTAAGGCCCAGGGCAGAGTTAAGGAGAGAAGACCTCAAATCTTCAGGAGGACACGCAAGGCAGGTGGCCCCCAGCTCCAGCTGGGGCGTTGGTCAGGGAGGGGTACTGGCAGCATGAGAAGGGAAGCTGCCAGAAGAGGAACCCGCTTTTACTCACTCTGCTGGGGGCCCACCTGTGCTTCCCCAGGAAGACAGGGGCTGCGCAGCCCCAGCTGGGAGCTGAGACCACCTTCTGGGAGACCCCAGCCTTGGCTCAGCCCAGGCCTCCGGTGCTTCTGGGGCTCACGACACCCACCTGTCCCTGGTTCCTTGTCTTAGCAACTCCTACTCCATTGCCTGCCAATTTTCTTTCTGTTCCCATCTCAGGCTGAGAAGGGGACCACTGCTCCCAGGGCAACCCCCACCCCATTCTGTGCCGCTCCACCCCTGGACCCCACACCTTGGCCCTGATAAGCTCAGTCTCCCATCTGCGTCTTCACAGCCCACCTCACCCCGCCTTCCCTGCCCAGGAAACTTCAGACTTCACCGCAGCTTCCTGCCTCAGAGGATGTCGGGGCCCGGGTGAGGCCAACAGCGCAGTGGGTGCCACGGCCCCCGCCCCTTCCCCTCTGAGCCCTGAGAGCCCTGTCACCCCATCTGCCCACCCTCCACTGTGGTGTCCGTAACTACTTCCTCAGGATGGAGACAGCCAGACAGGCCTTCCACGAGGGCTCCTGTGGGCAGGGTCTGGGTGTGGAGAAATTCAGCCTCTGAGAGCCACCCCTGTCTCACAGCTCTGGTGGCCACCAGTTGGGAAGACGCCCCTTCCGCCACTGGGTGTAGCCCATTGGGTTCTAGAACTTTCTACAACTACGTTTACTAGACTCATTTCTCGCTTGGCCATTCCCTCACCCTCTTGGCCTTTTGCCTCTCTCTCTGTGACCTCCTGGCCATGGCTTTCTGTCATGTTCTCCTGAGAGCCGTCCACCTGCAGGCAGAGAGAAATCATCTCCGGCATTCAGATCTATTACCCATTCATTCCATCACCTTCCAAGCCTTGCTCCATGACAAGCACTGGGACCTGGGCTCTCCCTGGTGGCACTCACTGACCAGGGGATTTCCTCCTATGAGCAGGCCTTTCCCGGTCACGGGGGGACACCCCCTACAGGAAGCAGCCAGATTTCTTCTCCCTAGGTACCCCTCCTTGGTCTGTCAGACTGTGAGGCCAATCTCCTCCCATGAGCCCTGCTTCTCTGCTGCTTGGAAGAGACTTGCCAGGGAAGACAGATCTCCCCACCGCAGCAGGGACTGGGGGCCAGCTCGGAGCATGGCACTGTAGATTCCAAAGCATAGGATCGAGCTAGGGCTGGGCAGGGATGGTAGGAGGGTCTTTTAATTCTGTTTTCTTTTATTTTTTGAAACAGGGTCACGCTGTGTTGCCCAGGGGAATGCAGTGGCGTGATCTCGACTCACTGCAACCTCTGCCTCCTGGGTTCAAGCAATTCTCCTGCCTCAGCCTTCTAAGTAGCTGGGACTATAGGCGTGTGCCACTATGCCTGGCTAATTTTTGTATTTTTTGTCTTTTTAGTAGAGACAGGGTTTTGTCATGTTGCTCAGGCTGGTCTTGAACTCCTGGCTTCAAGCAATCCTCCTGCCTCAGCCTCCCAAAGTGCTGGGAGACGGAGTCTCGCTCTGTCGCCCAGGCTGGAGTGCCATGGCACAATCTCGGCTCACTGCAACCTCCCCCTCCTGGGTTCAAATGATTCTCCTGCCTCAGCCTCCCGAGTAGCTGGGATTACAGGTGCCCACCACCATGCCCAGCTAATTTTTGGATTTTTAGTAGAGATGGGGTTTCACCATGTCGGGCAGTTTGGTGGACATAATATATTAATCTGATTTAATCCTCATGACCCTCTTAGTGCTCATGACAGATCAGGAAACTGAGGCCCAGACATCTCCAATGATACGTAGCCAATAGATCTGGGTTCAAAGCCCAGATCTGACTCCAAAGAGGGTGGCAGGAACAGGATGGGACCGTGGATGGGATCCCCATAGTGCCAGTGGTCACGTGCTGCTGGTAACTGTAGCAGGGGATGCTCCTCCATCCCTCCGGTAGCAGCTCTTTGCACAAATTCTTCCTACATCACCTTGCAGCTTTCCAGAATCTCCACACCACAATCTACTCTGACATGTTCCTTGAGCATCGCTCTCTGGGCAAGGCCAGAAAGGCCATCCCTGTTCTCATGATGTGGAGGCTGCCCTGAACAGTGAACCCCGGGACCTGATAGGGGAGGCCCTGAGGGCAGAGGAGGAGGAAAGAAAAAATCTCCTGGCATCTTGCAGGGCAGTGGGTTGCTGTAAATGTCTCCACCCAGCAGCACTTGACTCAAAAAGTGGGGTTGCCCCTTCCTGGCTCCTGGACAAGAAACATGAAAGTAAAAGTGTCCCAGACCATGACTCTTACTATGCTCTGGGCCACACCTCGGGAATTCCTCTGATGTCTCAGCTCTTCTAGCTCACCAGGGGCTAGAGACAGGCCCTGTTTTGGGGTGGCCCTAAAGGGCCCACATCCCACAAAGACAGGTTCCTCAGAGGCCACGGTAGGACCTGCTGAAGTCGGAATGGAGGGGGCTCTAAGCTAGGATAGGCCCTTTTCGGGTCCTCTCCAAGGTCTACCTGGGGGTGGAGGTGTCTGGATTTTGGTTCCATCCTAGGTCAGTGTCTGACCTCACCTCACACATACAAGGCTTGGCTGGCAGGAGAGGGCCACCTGGTGACGTGGTTCCCTGCAGGTCACTAAACACTGAGTCACAGAGGTGGGGTGAGGCCCCACCTGGGGATGTCAACCTTTGGTCCCCAATGTTGATGAAGCCCAGATAGCAGTCAGGGTCCTCCCACTGACTGTGTTTCTCCTGTCCCCACCCCTCACAACACCGACTCCCAAGCAATTGCACATAAATCCGTAGACCACCCATGAGGGGCTGCGGGTGGCAGGCAGAGCCTGGTGTGGGGCCCCTGCCCCCAGTGCTCTGTTCCTTCCTCAGTTCATTTTCTACACTGTCTGGTTTTGTCCCAGGAAACTAGGAAAGCACAGAAATAACTGTAGCCACACAATTCCAGAACCACCAACTGCAAGCCGTGGAATCCTGGGAGCTGCAGACACAGAACTCGCATCCACAGGACCCCAGAGCCTCAGGCTGCAGAGCGCAGGCCACAGAGCCCTGGAGCCACAGGCTGATTTGCAGCCAGGAGCATCCCAGAACCACAGGAGCCAGACACACAGCCCAGGCAATCCGAGTACCAGGGGGCTCAAATCTGCAGCCCACAGAGTCTGCAGAGACCACAGCAGGCAGCGCAGCAATCCTGGAACCATGGGAGGCCCAAGAGCAGCCCACTGCTTTCTAGAACCACAAGAGAGGAACGAGCTGTGGGCTCTCGGCACAGAGCTGGGAGGGTGGCCCCGGAGTTCACCTCCTCCTCCACACTCTCCACTTACATATAGGGCTTGGCCTCTAGGGTCGCGCAGCCAGCGCCCCTGAGCGGCCTCCAGGAGTGAAGAGCCGGCCAGGACCCTGGCAAGGCTGCTGGGGGGGACGCCCGGGAGGGGAAACCCTTCGGGCGGGCGGACCCCCGGGACCCGGGGGGCGCAGGCGCACTCACCGGCCGTGTCGTAGAGATTCAGGGTCACCTCCTTGCTGCCAACGGTCACGCTGGCCGTGTACTTCTCGAACACCGACGGGGCGTAGTGCTGCGGGAGAGGGGGTCAGCTGGTCCTTAGTGGGGCCTGCGGGGGCCAAGGTCCCAGCTAAACCCACTGTCCACCCCCTCACTCGTCCCGGATCGGCACCCCCTCACCCCGCTGGGCTCTGGAATTCCCGAGGGGCGCCCCGGGATGGCGGCCGCCTCTCCGTACTCGCGACGCCGGGGACCGAGGGTCGGGGCTCTGGGCTCAGGCTGAGGGGCGTCCATCGCCCCCACCCCAGCCCCGCTGCGGGCCTCACCTCGGGGAAGGAGCCCTGGCTGTACACCATGAGCAGCGAGGTCTTGCCGCAGCCACCGTCACCCACGATCACGATCTTCAGCTCCTTCCTGCCCGGACGGGGGGCAGCGGTCGAGGCTAGGGCCCCGGGGGCATCCATAGCCCGGAGCCCGCAGCACTGGCGGCTGCGCGCCGGGCACTAGCGGAGCCAAGAGGTCGGGGGCGGGGCGGAGCCGGAACTAGCCCCGCCCACTCAGAGAGGCGCCACCTCCGCCAGGCAGCCTCCCGGCCGACCTCCCAGCCTCAGTTTGCTTTCTGCTAAGGTCCCAGCCCTGGGTGTGGGTATTCAGCTCTCAGTCCCAGGGATACTGCGGCACCGGAGAAACGGGGCTCAGCTGCGAGCGAAGCTCCCACCCCCATCCCACCGCCACCCTCTGCGCGTCAGGGCGCGCCCCTCGCTGGCGAGACCCGATCGTGGCTGCCCAGCGACTCCAGGTGCCCCTGATTGGCAGGCTCCGCCTACGGCAGGGACCCTCTGATTGGCCGGCGCGGCCAGACAGGGCCTCCCGGATTGGCTGGCTGTGCACCTGGTTCGAGGAGCCCCCGGCCTCGAGCTCCGGGAAGAGCCTAACTTTGCACTGCCCCAGCGGCGTGGCTTGGCGCATGTCCACCTCTGGCCTCAGTTTCCCCACAGGAGGTAGCTGCGGTGGCACTAGGGAAGATGCTGACGCGAGGGTCGTGTCTGTCCACCTCGCCTGGGCTAGGGACGCCTGCGGGTACGCGAATTCGGGGTGTGGGACTGGGCTCCGCTTACCCGCACCCCGGCCCCGGGCTGCAGGGTGGACGTCCAGCGCCCTCTGCCGGGCAATCGTCTCGGCGCCGGCCGCAGGTTGGCCCCAAACCACGAAGGGCTGGCGCCTCCTTCCGACAGGAGCCAGAGGCGTGAACCACGCAAGACGCCGTCAGGGAGGCAGGTTGGAGTAGCTCTAGTTGAGGTCAGCTTGATCCCTCTCCTTGAGCTTTGGAGACTAATCCCACACCCATCAAGAAATTTAAGAAAATGCGTTTCCTTGCCAGCAGCCACATGTCCTTCATCTCAGGAATCCCCCCAACTCTCCCATGCCATGATCAAAACAGCTTTTGTTGAGCACTTACTGTAGGCAGTGGTATCAGGGCTGCTGGCTGAATCACCCGTAACCCCCACCCCTCATCTTACCCCTCACCCCGGGCAGGATGACTGCCCTCTGCACCAGCCAGGTGAGTGGACAGGGTGGCAGAGGGACCTCCCTGACGCTGCTCCACGGCAGATAGGCACGGGAGCATGGCCGAGAGTGGGATCCTACCAGCTGGGGTAGAAGAGCCCATTTCTAACAAAACCTCAACAGCAGCATAGTTGGGGGCAAGTGACCTTCCGTAGTTTCCTCAGATAGGGGCTGGCAGTACTCAAGATCTTTTTGCTGGCGATCCCACCCCAAAGACTCCCAGTTTTCAAGACTCGGCAAGGCTCATGTAAACCTCACTTCGTGGAGGAAAACGGCCAACCTGGCAGTTCCATGGTCAAGGTTCTCAACCGCTGCAAGGAAGGCACGGTCTGACCACCAGAGGGCAGCAGCGACCGCCCATAGAATCCCAAGACCACGGCAGAGCTGGGAAGGGGAGGCCAGAAGGCACCCCAGGTTCTCAGTGGACGCCCTCTCCGGGCACTGGGCAAAAGGGAGTCTCCTGGGTCAAGCACCCCCTAGACAAATGCACAGCAACTCATCCACTCCTTTTTCGCAACACGTTTATTGAGAGGCAGTTATGCTCCAGCTTTCCAGGAGGTCAGTCTTGGGGGAAAGTGGTGCAATGGAGGCTGGAAGAGGGGAACCCTTTACAGAAGGCTGAGCGCTGGCTGGCACACTGGGCTTGGCAGCACTGGAGGGCAGGCAGGAAAAGCAGGGTGGGTAACCCGGCCTGACAAATGCACAGCAGCTAGAAAAACTCTTCAGGCTCTGGGGTGGCTGGGCCATGAGACGGGAGGCCAGGCAGGGCTATCAAGGTAATGGGGTTCAGATCATGGAGGAATTGCCTGCCAGGCTCCATGGGACTGGAGGACAGAAGGAGAGGAGCACAGCCACCAGCCGGGCGCTGAGCTCCCCAGGGTGACCAGGGAGGAGCTGTGACTGGCTGAGGAGGCAGGGCTGGGGCGGAGGTTCCCTAGGACCCAGGAGGTAGCCAACACACTCCAGGTGGAGGAAGAGGACCAGAAGCTGGTGAGTGCATCACTCGAGCCCACAGTGGGGCTCCTGATTGTCCTCAAAAGCCTCAGACCTCAGTGTCCACTTTTTCCATCCAAGAAATGGGGCTGTGAATCTCTGCTTATGACAGCACAAGCTGGCACGAAAGTGGAGGCGGGAAATGAGAACAAGTGTGCCTTCCCAGCCCGGCCTGGGCCCAGGCAGAACAGCTGATACTGGCCCCAGTCTGCCCACCCACCCCTGCTGGCCAGGAGGCTGGCAGAACCCCAGTCCCACCTGCCTGGAGCGCATTTGATTTGGACTTGACTGTTGTGGTGATGGAGGGGGCTGAATCTGTAGCTAAAAATACCTCGGAGCTAAGCCAGCTGCTTCGGAGCTTCCTCGGAGGCTGGGCCGCGCTGGGCCCGCTGAGGAACTGGGCACGCCCACCCAGGAGGCAGCTCCCTTACCTGCTAGAGGTTGAGGACCCGTGTCACTCCCCTTCCAGTCACTAGGAATTCCTGGAGAGTTTGAGAAGGCAAGAAAGATTCCTTAAGCTGCTTCTTCACACAGGGGTTCTTGGGTCACTGAAGCCTGGGGGAGCGGCCGAGTGGTCGGGGGGTCAGCTCATCGGTGTCCACACCGGGGCCTACGCCATAGTGCAGTCAACAGGGAAACCGAGCCCCGGAGAGCTGCAGGGGCCCAGCCACTGCTGTGTTGTCAGAGCAAAGCCCAGCCAGCTCCAGTGAGGCTGGAGGCAACACTGTGGCACCCACTTCCCTGGGTGCCTGAGAACCCTGCAGAAGGGCCACCCACATGAGGCAGGAGACACTGAGCCTTCAGGGATGAAGCTACTCCCTGAGGTCCCAGGGATGGGAGCTGGCCTGACAAGTACATCTACCAAGCCCGAGCAGTCCCCAGGCCTTGGCTGCCCATGAGCACTCGGGGACGGGCCAGGGGCAAGGCCACTCCTTGAGTGCTAAAAGTTCCCCTCACAAAAGCCAGACTCAGCAACAGCTCAGAACATTATTGTCTGCCGGGCGCAGCGGCTCACGCCTGGAATCCAGCACTTCGGGAGGCCGAGGCGGGCGGATCACCTGAGGTCATTTCGAGACCAGCCTGACCAACATGGACAAACCCTGTCTCTACTAAAAATACAAAATTAGCCGGGCATGGTGGCGCATGCCTGTAATCCCAGCTACTCGGAGGCTGAGGCTGAGAATCGCTTGAACCCTGGAGGCGGAGGCTGCGGTAAGCCGAGATGCACTACTGCCTAGTCAACAAGAGCGAAACTCTATCTCAAAAAAAAAACAGAAAAAATTATTGCCTATTGCCGGACCTGCTCCTCCCAGCGCTCAGGTGCAGGAGTTTGCTGGAGGTCACATGCCAGCTAGAGACGCACTGGGCCAGGCAACTTGAGATGGTGGGGCCGCCTCACCCCTCACTGCACAGCCTAGGCAGAGGCTGTGTCTCCACCCAAAGGGTCGGAAAGGTCATGCTCCGCACTAGGGTTCCGGGACGAGGAGCCGGAAGAGGCGGGGACGCCAGCGACTCAGTAGTAAGGCAAGTCCTGCCACCTCCTGGCCGGCCCTTCCGCTGGCGTGGCCCTCTCTCTGCAGGCCTCAGGGCCGGGCGCCAGGAGCAACCCCGCCCCACGTTCGCTGGGTGACCGGTGGGCGGGGCGCCCTCGAGGGACCAAAAGGAACAGCAGCAAGAGGACAAACTGCCCCACCCTCCCTGCCCCAGGAGGTGATGGTGGGGGGACAAAGAAAAGGGACCAAAGCACAGAGAGAGGGTACAGGGAGAGGGGTACAGTCCAGCCAGGTGGGTCCCGACACCGCGCTGAGAACCACATCCAGACCACAGCTGAGCACCCAACAGCTCCCTGATTGGATCCAGGCAGGGAAGAAACTGGCTGGAGCCCTCCAGGGTGCAGCTGGGGAGACGTACATCAATTACTTAATTATCCAAAGCAGGTGGGGAGTAAAGACCCCCACCCAGAAAGCAGCGAAGACTCTGCAGAGCCAAATTTAAAACAGGTTTTGGCCGGGCGCGGTGGCTCAAGCCTGTAATCCCAGCACTTTGGGAGGCCAAGGCGGGCGGATCACAAGGTCAGGAGATCGAGACCATCCTGGCTAACACTGTGAAACCACGTCTCTACTAAAAAATACAAAAAACTAGCCGGGCGAGGTGGCGGTGCCTGTAGTCCCAGCTACTCGGGAGGCTGAGGCAGAAGAATGGCGTGAACCCGGGAGGCGGAGCTTGCAGTGAGCTGAGATCTGGCCAGTGCACTCCAGCTTGGGTGACAGAGCGAGACCCCGTTTCAAAAAAAAAAAAAAAAAAAAAAAAACAGGTTTCAGGGAGTACAGAAGAAGAGGCTTTTGGGACATTAACAATGTGAACCTCAATTTTTATCAGGTGCTTTCGCTCTCTTGCTGTACTTGGGCAGAGGGGAGTCTGGGCAGGAACACCCTTCCCTCCCAGCAAAGGAGCTGGACCCAGGACAGCTCACCCGGGATTGAAGACCCAGCCCTGGCCCTCACAGGAGGAGCCAACAGCACCACGCCGGTTACTTCCAACCACACAGTCCTGGGCACGGATGCCAGCAGACAGCTGGCACGGGAAGAAGCCCAAAATAACCCAGACAGCTGGGGTGAGGGGTGCCATGGGCACAGGCGCTGGCTGCCAAGTCAAGCCACCTGGAACCCCATCCTGGCTCTACTGGTGGTGGCCTTGTGACCTTGGGCGAGTCACTTCTCCCCGGATCATGGGTGTGTGACCCAAATCTTGACCCCACCATGGAACAGCCTGTGCGGCTGGGGAAAGGCCTCTACCTCCAGCTGGACTTAACCACTCCAGAGGAGAACCGCGTTGGCTGCCTTCCCAGGGAGCGGGAGCGCTAGATTCCCCTTTGCCCTGAGGCAGGGACACGTGCTTCCGCAGGTGGACTGGTGGAGGGGGGAGCTCTGAGGCAGCCCAGCGCCCACCCCCTGCAGCCACTCCCAGCAATAACCACGATCACAAGGAAGGCCAACTAACAGTTTGGGAGGAGGGCCTCCTTAAGGCACTTAATCTTTCCCACCCACCCTTTCCAGCAGGCATCCTTATCACTTTAAAGGGGGACACTCACCCAAGGTCACCAGCACTATCGAGATCCTAGCCCACGGCTAACTATCTCCCTTAGCACCAAGATACCTTTAGCAAGGTCTCCCTGTTTATCCCCACAGGTCCCCAGAGCTCAGTGTAGCCCTCACAGCGGGAGTGGGGCACACCTCCCAAATAGGGGAGTGGTGTGATCTGGAGCACCTGGACACAAATGGTTCATCAACGCAATCACAAAGCAGAGATCACATGGGGGGTCTGAGACCAAGGGCCGCCATCTCCAGCTGTGGAGCTTCTCAAACACTGAGATGGGAAACTATTCAGTACGTGAAGTCAGCTAGTGTTAAAATGAAATCAATTACTATGTGCCAAGCGTGGCACTTGGCACTTCTGCGTCAAAACCCCAGGTGTTACCAGGCTGGGGGCTGGGGTCTCAAAACGTGTTCTGACCACAGCATCAGCCTCACCTGGAACTTGTTAGAAATACCAGTCCTCAGGACCCACCCACCGAATCAGACACTCGGGCACCAGGCCCCGTGGTCCATTTTCAATGAGTTCCCCCTTCGGGTGTGATTCTGAAGGCGGCTCCAGACTAAAAATCACTGATCTAGCCTTGTTTTTGGAGATGGAGAAACAGGCTTGGAGGCTATGCCGCTTACGCAAGGCCATAGCTGTTCAATGGCTCGCCAGGTTTCAAATCCAGCTTTGTCTGGTTCTAAAAACAAGGCTTATATACAGGCCTGCCCATTTGGGGACTGGAGAAGAAAACAAGAATCTCAGGAAGGTGGAGAAGCGTCAAGGAAGGCCCTTTCATAAAGAAAGCTGGCTGGGACCCCGGGTCTCTGTTCTTTGCCTCCCTAGCAGCCAGACATCCGAGGATGGCTCACACTGTCACCCCACATTCCCCACGGGGACGGCTGGAGGGGAAGCCACAGCACAGTCGGGCTTTCTGGCAGTGACCTGTGTCTTTTAGAAGTGGGAGGCACCCAGGGCCCTCCCCCCGCCGAAAAACACACAACTGGGAAATACTTGCAAGTGGAGCCTCTCGGATGCTGCTAAATTCGGCAGAGAATTGCACGCCCCAAATGCCTGACAACAGAAGCTGACAGGCGGGGATGGATGGCCCTGGCGGCCCAGCAGGCGGCCCTAAGCGCTCGCAGCTGCGGGGGCGGGGCCGCAGAACCAGCCCGGCGGGTTTGGGGTTCCGCCCTCCCTAGGCTGCAGGCCAGAGTCCCCCAAATCTCCCTCACGGTCTGGGCAAGGACTCACACCTACCTTAATGGGAGGACTGTCAGGGTCAAACTAGGCCTGCCCCTGCCGTCGACAGAAGGAAAAATTATCCATTCGGGGGTTGCCCGGCTGTCGCCCCTTCTCTGGCCCAGAACCTGGAGGGGAGGAAGGTGGAGGGCGGATCAGGGCGTGGGGGGAGAGAGATGTGACTGGCCGAAGGCACAGTGGACGGGGGCTCTGGGGCTGAAAGGGAGCCACCAAGACGTCGCCCCACCCCCAGCGGCGCGGGCGGCCGGGGGCGGCTGAGTCAGAAGGTTCAGCCCGGACGGCGGCTCATCTGCATTTCCAAAGGCCCGCCCCGCCCGCACTCTCCCCGGGAAGGGCCGGAGATCTGAGGCTAAGCCCGGAGCCCCGCGCCTCGGGGGATCCGGAGGGCCCCCCTCCGTTTTCCCAGGCTTCCCCCACCTCCTGCCTGGAGACCTGGGCAGGAGGGCTGCGCCCTGGGCGACCCAACGGGGCGTCTCTGGCCACCCCGAGGGCCTCACAACCTGAGTGGGGACAAAGGGGGCGACCCCTCGTCCCGCGCCGGTTCGGATCTCAAAGGGCGACTGGGAGGTCGGACCCAGGCGCCCAGAGTCGGGTGGGCAGCGGGAGGCAGCCTGGGGTCAGGGCCAGGACGGGCCGCGGCTTCCGGAGGAGCCGGTGGGACCCGGGGCGGCCTCGAGGCCCCGCCAACCCTGTGGCCCTCGGCCGCGGCCGCCCGCGCGGGACAAAGAGGAAAGGAGGAAGCGGCCCGGGGCGAGGCCTCCTGGTGCCCGCGTGGGCCTCCGGGTCGCCCAGCCCCCCTCCCCCGGCCGCTTCTCCCGCCTG
>NW_016827607.1:108397-111422 GCF_001698545.2 Rhinopithecus bieti
CGCGCGACGCCCCCGAGGCCCACGGCCCCCGAAACGGCTCCCGAGACCGGGTCGCCACCGCTGCGCTCCGCGGGCTCTCGGGGCCCGACCTGGCCGCGGGCCCGCCTCCTGCTCCGGGCTCCCCACGACCGGGGGGACGGAGGAAAGGAGGAAGGAGGGAGAGCCGCCGCCATTAGCACCACAGCCCTGCCCGGCCGGGCCCGCCCGCCAGCCCAGCCCAGCCCAGCCCAGCCCAGCCGCGACGGGCTCGAAGCCTGTAAAGAAAACTGGTGTTTGGGAGGAGGAGCGAGCGCGGCCAGGAAGACAGGAGCGCCGGGCTGCGGGCGGAGATGCTGCGTCATGGTGCCAACATGGACGCCGGCCTTTTGTCCTCCTTCGCGTTGCCAGCGCAGGCGCACCCCGGAGCCCCGAGAAGCCGGCTTCGGGGTGCGGAATCCTCACGATCGAAAGAGAAAGAGGGCCAAAGGCTGGGCGATGAGGCTCCCTCGTCTTTTAAGCCCCCCCGTCTCCAAAGCACTTCAATTTCTTCTCCCCATCCAGGCTCAGACCTGGGAAGAGCGAGAGGGGCGAAGGCAGGCGGCTCCATGAACCCCCGAGGGTCGCTGCGGAGCCCCTCTTCTCGCCCTTGGGGCAGAAGAGGCACAGGGGTCCGAAGAGCCCTCTGTGTCCCAACCCCCCCGCCCACTGCCCGCTCCGGCTGCCAAATACAATGCTCCAGAATCCTTCTCCCCTCAGCTCCCAAACACTCGCAGCCCTTGCTTGGCCTGCAAAAGGGTTTCCTCGAAGGGGCAAAAGGCACTTTTATTTCTCTTACTTACCCGCTCAGCCCGGTGCCATGGAGTCTAGAAGATCAAGCTGGGCGGTGGTTTTGGAGACGTTATTGTAAAAACATACATATTTTTTGATTTAGTTGGGAAATTTGGGAGTTATGGTGGTGTCTTTGTTCTTGTTACCTTTTTGTAAGTTACACCCTCACGTTCTGCTCCTTCCACTTCTGCAAACTTTCCAGGGTTGGGTAGGCAAAAAGGCGGCTTCGCTGAGGACTGTTTACTGCTCTGGATATAGCAATGGTGTGATCGTCATTAAGAGACAAAAGGCGAAAATACACAGTCAAATCAAACAAAAGGCAAAAGACACACCAGCCGCCCAACCACCATAGAAAATACCCCCCACTTAACGTTGGTGTTTGCTGGAACCAGCTAGGACTTGTTTTCCAGTTTTAATCTAGTTTCCTGTGACGGCTTTAGTCTCTCGACACAAAGAGAAGGTCTTCCTTTCCCTCACCCACCAGCTCCCCCCAACCCCAACCCCAAAGACAGAAAACAGGGCTGTTTTCTTCAAATAGATCGATTTTCAAAGAAAGTGTACAAGCTACGGGGAAGAAAGCTGACTAGCATTTAGTGCTGTAAGCATTTTCAAAAGCATAAAGCTAGAACCTTAGCTTTATAAAAGCAAGATCGTCTCAAAGCATCTTAACTGGCTTATATTAGACAAGAGAGACAAAGACATACATGCAGATGAAGGTTCGGAAAATTAAGGACATCTCAGCAACATTAACATAAAAACTGTACTGCGTCAGGACAGAATGGATTGGGTACTTACAATGTAAAAGGTTTTTTAAAAACTAAGAGTAACAACTGCTTACAATTTTTTGTTGCTGCCATTTCGCTAGTCCTAAAGCTATATACATTTAAAACATTACCTTGTTAAAAAGAGAGAAGGAGTTAATAAGATGGCCAGGTTTAAGTGTTTAATAGAGGAAACTAGATATATTTAAAAATTTATTGTTCAGTCAAGAGAATACAGATTAAGACAGCTCCAAACTCCCCCCACCCACCCAAAGAACAAAAAGGAAAAAAAAATATGTCATTTACTTAGGTTTTTTTGGAATTCAAAACTGTTAACTGCTGACATGAATGGTGTGCTATGACCTAGTTATACAAGACAAAGATGGATTCCAAGTCATAAGGAAAAATCCAGATCTTTTTAAAAAGTCTTCTCCAGTCTTCCAACTGTGAGTCCTTGGGCCTGTTGACAAATGTTAAACACACTGAGACGTCCTGAACTGGATGGTAGAGTCAAAGGAAAAACATTCCCCATTTGCAACAAAGGAAAAACCCACTTGGCCATTTAATTCCATTGCAGAAAAATGGCTTCCCTCATCTGTTGGCCTCTCCTTCGTGTCTGATGAAGGATGTTTTGAGATCAGCGTCTAATAACTCAAGCCCTATAGAAGCCGCGCGCTGATTGGCTGCCGCGCCCTGCCGCCCTGCTCCAGCCAATTATCTACCCACGGCCAAATTACAAACCCCGAAAAGAGCCCCAATATGAGCTACACCAGCTCCGAGCCCCGGCGAGGCGGCTCCTGCGCCTCGGCCGCCAGAGAGGAGCGGCAGAGGGGGCTGCAAACGCGTCCTCGCGAAGCCCGGGAGCCTCGGAGTTGAACTCACAAAATGGAAGCCGCGCGCTGATTGGCCGCCGCCACTCCCGGACCTTTAATAAAGAAAGGGGAAGGAAAAGATAAATGCAAAAAAGGGGGACTCTCTCCTCCGCGGGTGGCTGGAGGAAGGGGGGGAAGCATGTGTTCAGGACAATTACAGGGCGATCCCCTCCAAAAATAAAAACAGAAGAAGGCTTCTATCGCCCAGGTCCAGGCGAGGGCTACATCCTCCCAGGAATGCGAATGCTAACGTGGTGAACCCTGGTCTCCCCTCCCCAGCTCAGCTCCGGGGAGGGGGTCGCGGGCCGGAGGAGGAAGCTGGAGCGCAGATACCTCGATTGCAACTCCTCTGAGTCGACGCCGGCCTCCCCGCGCGGTTCCCAGCGTCCACACACACCCTCGGCCCCCTAGACCCTAGCCCTCTCCCCGGGCCCCGCGCGCTCGCCTCCTGCCCAGGCAGTTTGGAAACAGTTTTGCAGGCCCGGGACGCACGCCGCGGCGGCCGCGGCTCGGAGGGTAGTCCCGGCCGCGGGAGGTAGAGCCCGGGGAGACCCCTCCCCGCCAGCCAAGACCCCACCCCAGTCC
>NW_016827607.1:112063-121869 GCF_001698545.2 Rhinopithecus bieti
GGAGACCCTCGCTGCCGCCCCGAGACGGTGGCCGAGCGGGCGGGCGCGTAATTCTCCCGGAAGGGTTATTCTCTCGCTCCATTCTTGTTTTGGGGGGAGCTAGCGAGACAGCTCCTTTCGGGGCGCGCTGGCAAGGTGGGAGGGGGTGGGGGCCGGCCGATTGGATTCTTTCGCGTGTGTGTAGAAGCGGCCGCCGCCGCCGCGGCGGAGACGACAACAACTTGCTGGTTTTCAGGTTGGGTTAACGGCATGGAGAACAGTCACCCCCCCCACCACCACCACCAGCAGCCCCCGCCGCAGCCCGGCCCTTCGGGCGAGAGGAGGAACCACCATTGGAGAAGTTACAAGTTGATGATTGACCCGGCTCTGAAAAAGGGGCATCATAAACTGTACCGCTACGATGGGCAGCATTTCAGCCTGGCGGTGAGTAGCCGGCGTGCCCCCCCCAGCCGTGCCCCCCGCCGCGTCCGGGGGAGACGCGCCTAGCGGCCGGGGACCCCCCGCCCGACCCCCCGGCCAACTGTCAGACGGGGCCCCAGCCCTGGAGTTTGACAAGTGCCTGGAGAAAGGGGTCTGCCCCTGGGGAGGGCGACCAGCCCTCCCATCCCGGCCCCCCAATTTCTCCCCACAGATGTCCAGCAACCGCCCGGTGGAAATTGTCGAAGATCCCCGGGTCGTCGGAATCTGGACCAAAAACAAGGAGCTGGAGCTGTCGGTGCCCAAATTCAAAGTAGGACCCCTCCCCACTGCCCCGCCGTCCCTCCCCCACCTCCCCGAGTTCGAAAATAACGCCAGTCCTGACCGAGCCCAGCCGGATTCCCAGTTCCCGCCGTCCGGGGCCAGGGAAGTTTTGGCGGGGAGGGGTAGAGCGCTGGCGAGAGGGTGTCCCCTCTCAGCTACTGTAAACAAAATAACACTGGGTGAAACTGTAATCACGGCGTAGATACAGTGTCCTGCACGCCCCGCGGGGGGCTCCAGTCCGCCCGGGGGCTTGGCCCCGAGACTCTCCCCTCTCGCCAGCCCCCTAAAAGACAACTTCCTAAGCCCGAGGGGTCGCCCCTGACCCGGCAGCAGGAAGAGGAGGCCAGAATGGGGGGTGGGGAAAGAGAAACTGTTTCTTTTTCCCCTTTCCTTCCGAACCCAGAGGACTTCCACGTTCCAAACGATTTAATCCTCCGCTTCCCGGGCCCGCCCGCGTGCATTTTCCCCCCCTCCCCAAAAAAATTTTTTTTTTTTAAGTTTTTTTTTTTTTTACCCTTTATTGTTTTCAACGGGCGGGCGAGTTGCGGGGGGCGGGGGGGAATGTTGTGTTTTCTCTTAGGTTTAAACGTTCTCCAAACTCTCTTCTCCCTCGGTCCCTGCCAGATCGATGAGTTCTACGTGGGCCCGGTGCCTCCGAAGCAGGTGACATTTGCCAAGCTGAATGATAACATCCGCGAAAACTTCCTGAGGGACATGTGCAAGAAGTATGGGGAGGTGGAGGAGGTGGAGATTTTGTACAACCCCAAGACCAAGAAGCACCTGGGCATCGCCAAGGTGGTCTTTGCCACGGTCCGGGGAGCCAAGGATGCCGTTCAGCACTTGCATAGCACTTCCGTCATGGGCAACATTATCCACGTGGAGCTGGACACCAAAGGTGAGCCCGGCAGGGGAGGAGCGCGGGGAGACCTGTCAGCCCGACCCTTTCCCTCCCCGCCCCTCCTGCAGCGTGGGGAGGACCACCCCCACTCTTCCTTGGAATTCCCCCCCCCCACGCCCCACAACCTTATTTATTTTCTTAGCCCCCTCCTGAGGGTAGAGTCGCGTGGAGCTAAATGTGTTGTCTGTTGCTAGGAGACAGTCTGTAATTTACCAACTGTGCCGGTCCTTGGCCACCGCACCCCTAGGGACCACCCAGAGGCTTCCCCACCGCTGACACCCCCGCAGGCCCCCTCACTGAGCCCTGGTGGCCTGGGTTTAGACAGTCCCCAGCGTTGCCTGTGTTAGGGGAAGAGGCAGAGTTTGTTTACTTGTGGGGGACTGAGAGTGCCACTAGGATGCCTTTAAATACATCAAAAGAAGGTGTGGAAACTAAAAAGAGAGTCCGCTAAGGATCCAGGGTGTCCCCCGCTCCCTTGCCGCCCCTTCCCCCCTGGAAGTGGCAGCCAATCTGGGGCCGGGAGTGTTGTTTCATTGATAAGGTTCCCGATAGAGCCGCCAGGGAACAGCAGAGCCGGGAAGAGCCGGGTGGGCGGCTCTGGGTGCTCAAGGGTTGACACTGTGTCTTCCCTCCTCTCTCTTAAAGAGACCGCAGCACCTCCCCTGCTCTGGAATCAGCTGGGTGCTCTCTGGAGCTGGCTAGGGAGGCCATACCTTCCACCCTGTGGGTCTTTGGAGGCCCCTGCAGGACCAAGGGGCTTGTAGGACTCGAGGGCATTCCCCGAAGTGTGCCTGAGGCCTCTTTAGGGCAGCTCCCATCAATAAAAGAAGGTGCTGAGTGCTTTGAGGGCCAACCAGCTAAGTGGGGAGATGCCATTTGGTCCCTAACCCACCCGGGTCCCCTGGGAAACCCTGCCTGGGAGGACAAAAGTGCAGCTTCCAGGAATTTTGTGAGCATGGGGTTCAGGGGCAACTGGGACACACCAAACCCAAGGCAGGAAAATCAGAACTTTTCTTTTTTTGCGTTTAATGATTAAAATGTATTGACCAAGCTGTGAGCCGGTGCCGGGGGTGGTGGTGATTATTCCACGCACACTTGCCCAGCCTGTGCCTGGTTCTGTTTCTCCTCTCAGGGCACAGCCCTCTTTTTCTGTCCAGTCCACAGTCCCTCCTGCCTCTTTCCCTAGCTTCTCAGTCTATGGGGGTTGGGGGGCAGTGAGGACCTTGGGTGTTTGCAGCATGGTTTCTTCCTGATAAATTGAATGTGGCACCCCCTTCCCTATCACGTGCCCACATTTTAAGGAGCAGCCAGGTCTCAACAAAATTTCATTTCTGCAAAAAAAACAAACAAACAAAAACACAAAAGCCCTCAGAGACTGCCAACTAAGTTTGTATTTCAAGAAAGAGACCAGTAAAGTGTAGCTCCAGGAACATGTCTTTTTTGCATATGTAAGCAGCTGCCTCTGAGGCTCTATAAATATCGATAACCCCCGGGCCCTGGTCTGTAAAAGCCTCCTTCTGCTGAGGGGTGGAGGGTTCAAGCCCAAGGTAGTCCCCAGGCCACCCTGGGGCCCTCAGCCTGGTCAGGGCCTGTGTAGTTCACAGTAATGTGCTACTAGAGTGTGTTACAAACTCTGCTGCCCACCTGGCCCCAGATATTTAACAAACTGGGCTTCCCCTCCTCTCACTGCAAACCCCTGGGTATTGAGCAGAAAGGGGAAGATGTGGCTCTTTGGGCACCATGGCCCAGGTAATGCAGGGGTTGGAGGGACTTGGTGTCGCGGGTGGCAGTTCTGGGTTTGGGTTTGGGGGAGTCTCAGCCCCAGGAGACAGTAGCTTCTGGATCTCAGGATCAGAAAAATGGTGCAGCTCAGCAGCTTTCTTAAAGAAGTGGGAACCCTGAGTGAGGTGCAGAGGGGTGGGAATTCGGCCACACAGCCTCCCTAGGACTGGGGTCTGGGGCACAAGGGACCCACTGGGGTGCCACACAGGTTGGAATCCCTGTGGGGGCTGTTCCATCCTGGAACCTCACTGAGTCCCCCCTTTCCTACTCATCCACAGGGGAAACCCGAATGCGGTTCTATGAACTGTTGGTCACTGGCCGATACACCCCCCAGACTCTCCCAGTGGGCGAGCTGGACGCTGTCTCTCCAATCGTGAATGAGACCCTGCAGGTGGGTTTATGGCCGTCAGTCTGCCCCATCGCCAGCTCTTTGATGTGCCCCCCTCCTCTGGAAAGCCTCACCAACTCTCTGATAGGACCCCCAGCCTACCCCCACCTCACTGTCTCCAGCTTTGGAGACCAAGGCCTAAGAGGGTGTGAAACCCGGCCACGCCCCCCACAATTGGGAGCAGGGCCTAGAGCCCCATTTTCCCAAGCTCTCCTGCAGTGGGGCTCTGAGGGATTGGTTCTGTTTCCTGTGGCTTCTCCCCTCCCCAGCACAGGCTGTGATTCCCACAGACCCAGAACCTGCCCGGGCCCGCTTTTCCACGTTGATGCCAAACATTGCTGTTTCTTAGTGGGTCCTTAGTGTCTGGTGTCCTGGGCATGTCACTACCCCTAAACCCAGAAACCAGAGTTCATGCCCTGCCTTCCAGAGCAAGACCGACTCCTTCCAGACCACTGCCTCCCAGGACACAGGGACGATTCTCGCATGGGGCGAGTCTCATGTCAGCTCCTCTCTCGCATCAGTCTGACTAGCTGCCACTGGCCTGTTTATCACTTTATTTTTATTTTATTTACTTTTTTGAGATGGAGTCTCGCTCTGTCCCCAGGCTGGAGTGCAGTGGCACGATCTTGGCTCACTGCAACCTTCGCCCCCTGGGCTCAAGTGATTCTCTTGCCTCAGCCTCTTGAGTAGCTGGGATTACAGGCACCCACCACCACACCTGTCTAATTTTTGTATTTTTGGTTAATAGAGATGGGGTTTCACCATGTTGACCCAGGCTGGTCTTGAACTCCTGACCTCAAGTGATCCACCCGCCTCAGCCTCCCAAAGTGCTGGGATTACAGGCATGAGCCACCATGCCTGGCCTCTGTTTATCACTTTAAATCCTAAAACACTGGGTGGCTAGGACGACAAAGCCCTTGGCCATCCTCTCGTGTACAAGATTGTAGTTCTTGGTCATAATCCTGCCTGGAAAGTCTTTGATTTCTGACAGCCTGAGGCAAAAAGAAAATCCCAGCCTAAACCAAGATGTTATGGTCTTCTCTTTTCTCTATGTCCTCTGGGATTAGGAAAAACCCTCAAGGTTCCCTGAACATATTTGGCTACCCCTAAGATTAGAGAAAAAGTTAGTACCATCATGACACTCCTTCTCAATCTCCCCTTCTTCCATTCCTTATGCTGCAGTTCTAGAGCAGTTTGGCTCTGAGCTCCCCAGCAGCCAGAATGAGAAGGGAAAACAGCCCTGTTCCATTGCACGTTTTCCCCCAGTAGTCTCACATCTCTGTCTCTCCTTAGCTGTCAGATGCCCTGAAGCGCCTCAAGGATGGAGGCCTGTCTGCAGGCTGTGGCTCCGGCTCCTCCTCTGTCACCCCCAATAGCGGTGGGACACCCTTCTCCCAGGACACAGCTTACTCCAGCTGCCGCCTGGACACACCCAACTCCTATGGACAGGGCACCCCGCTCACACCACGCCTGGGCACCCCTTTCTCACAGGACTCTAGCTACTCCAGCCGCCAGCCCACACCCTCATACCTCTTCAGCCAGGACCCCGCAGTGACCTTCAAGGCCCGGCGCCATGAGAGCAAGTTCACCGACGCCTACAACCGCCGCCATGAACATCATTATGTCCACAATTCTCCCGCGGTCACTGCGGTGGCTGGGGCCACAGCCGCCTTCCGGGGTTCCTCAGACCTCCCATTCGGAGCAGTCAGCGGCACTGGGGGCAGCAGTGGCCCCCCCTTCAAGGCCCAACCACAGGATTCGGCCACATTTGCCCACACTCCACCACCCGCCCAGGCAACCTCTGCTCCTGGATTCAAGTCTGCTTTCTCTCCATATCAGACCCCAGTGGCCCACTTCCCTCCACCCCCAGAAGAGCCCACAGCCACAGCCACCTTTGGGGCCCGTGACAGCGGGGAGTTCCGGAGGGCACCGGCGCCCCCACCCCTGCCACCTGCTGAGCCTCTGGCCAAGGAGAAGCCAGGCACACCACCCGGCCCTCCGCCCCCCGACACCAACAGCATGGAGCTGGGGGGCCGGCCCACCTTCGGCTGGAGTCCTGAGCCCTGTGACAGCCCTGGCACGCCCACGCTGGAGTCGTCCCCTGCAGGGCCAGAGAAGCCCCACGACAGCCTGGACTCGCGCATCGAGATGCTCCTGAAGGAGCAGCGCACCAAGCTGCTCTTCCTGCGGGAGCCAGACTCGGACACTGAACTGCAGATGGAGGGCAGCCCCATCTCCTCCTCCTCCTCCCAGCTCTCCCCACTGGCCCCCTTTGGCACCAACTCCCAGCCAGGCTTCCGAGGCCCCACGCCCCCCTCCTCACGCCCCTCCAGCACCGGCCTGGAGGACATCAGCCCAACACCCTTGCCAGACTCCGATGAGGATGAGGAGCTCGACTTGGGCCTTGGGCCTCGGCCTCCACCCGAGCCAGGCCCCCCGGACCCTGCTGGGCTTCTGGGCCAGACAGCTGAGGTGGCCTTGGACCTGGTTGGAGACAGAACCCCGACCTCAGAGAAGATGGATGAGGTACCACCGTGTCTGTCCATCTGTCTGGGACTGGTTTTGTCTATCTTGTATGTCCCTTTCCCCCCTCAAGCATTTAGTATGACTAGCTAAGATGCAGAAGCAATGGGGCTAGGAAAGCCAATATAACAGGTGGAACTTAGAGAATAAAAAGGGGATGCAAAAAACACCAAGGGCTGTGATTGAGCAATTGGTTTGGCAGTGAGCTCCCTAGCAGCCATGGAGAGAAGGAAAGCATGGCCTAGTTCTGATGCTCTCCTTGTTAGGTAAGAAGTCAACTTCTCCTAGGGATACATTCTGGCCTGAGCCTCTTTGGTAGGAGTTTGCTGAGGTTTCAGAGAGTATGCGCTGTGGGGATGGCTCTTGGTCCCCTTGTCTGTTGCGTGACTTGGGAACAATCAGGGAGTCTTGGCAGGCAGAGGGGAGGAGAGAAATTGGCCAGAGTACTGTGGTGACCTGAGTGGGGTGAAGCCCCGCAGCACTGTCTCCTAGAGTCTGGTGCCCTCTGAGGAGGGAGAAACTATGGCAGACAGGGAGGGTGCTGAAGTTTCCCTCCTTCTCCCACTGGCTCCAGGGATGGAGTTAAGAGCTAACTTGGGGTGGGGGTGGGGCGCCATTTTGCGAGAAACAGGCGAAGTTGACCATCCCCCACCCTCTCCTCAGGTCTTGGGGTCTCATTGCCTAAATCGCCAGCCTCAGGTAGTCCTGTCCAGGGATTGGGTTGGGGTGAGGGTGCCACGTGCCAGGTTCCCTTGGGAGGGTGCTGGGTCATCCTCCTTGCTCCACTTCTCCTTCTCGGTCCAGTCACCTGCTTTGGAGCCGCAGCCCCGGTGGGCATGGGCAGCCAGGGGCTTAGACAGAGCTCTGTGTCCCTGTGGGCGGAGGGGAGGAGGACTGCCCCCTTCTTGGGCCCTTTGATTAGGCGGGTCTGGCTGCCTCAGGGAGGAACGAGAGGAACCTGGCTTGCCTGGGAGGGTGCCGCAGGTGGCTGGGGCTCCAGGGGGCCTCCAGGCAGTTCTGGGGAAGTGGTTTCTGGCATCAAGGGGTCCAGGCAGCAGGCCTTGGCAGGGGGCGTTGACAGGTGTGCAGCTGTAGGGGGGCCGCCGGTCCTAGCACCCTCCTCCTCCGCTCCGTCCAGGCTGCCTGGGGTGAAGAGTGTTTACCATGCTGACCACGGTCCAGGGCTCAGAGGCCCGGAGTGGCTGGAGCGAAAGGCAGGCAGAGGCCCCGGGAGCGGGGGTCTGGGACTGCCCGGCCGCCAGCGCAGGGAGCCGCCGAGTCCTGGGAAGCTTCGGGCCGGCCTGCGGGCGCCCCCTGCTGGCACCGGGGACTAGTGCCTAGTTTTCCTGCGGCTGAGCGCAGTGCAGGGAGCTGGACCCTGTCCCAGCCTAGGCTGAGGTTGAGGTGGGGGAGCGGCGCAGGCGGGGCCAGCCGGGGGTGCAGGGGAGCTTTTCTACTAAACAGTGGCTGGTCGTTAAAAGTTCAGGCTCAAGTCCTTGAGTCCCGCTAAGCCACCTACTGGTTATGTGACCCTGGGGAAGGCACTTTGCCTTTCTGAGTCTCAGTTTCGTCATCTGCCAAATGGGCCTCTGAGAATCCCTGCAGCACAGGGCCTCAGCTTAAGTGAGGTGCCGCACAGGATGCTCCAGGGATCGCCAGGCCTGCTGGGCTCCCGGTGCTCAGCAAATTCCTGCCGCTTCTCACCCCAGGACTGCTGGGCGGAGGGAGGGGCAGGGCCGGCCACGGCTGGAGCGCAGGATCCGCCTCCCTGTGATTGGCTGGCGGCGGCGGCGGCGGCGGCGGCCGCCTTGGTTAACCCTCTGCGTGCCGCGGCGCGCTGTGCTCGGCGCTGTCCAGGACTGATCTGGAGAGTGCTCTTTGAGGATCCACCCGAGCCCGTCTGTCTCTTCTTGATGTGCATGGGGATCCTGAGAAGCAGAATGTGCCCATGCGTATGTGTGTGTGTGTGTGCACACAGAGGGGACCTAGTAAAGTCTAGAGCTTCTTTCTGCTGCCTTAGTTTTGGTAGTCCCCCTCCTCCTACTCCCGCACCTGCAGTTTCCCTCTGAGGCCTTCCTCACCTGTAGTCTGACCTCTGATCCTGCAACATGTACAGATTTCACCTCCACCCCCACTCCTCTTCAGCCTTCAAAGGTCCCCCCACCCCAATTCCAGGCCTGTCCACTCAGCTCCCTAAAGCCCCACACCCATCCTTGACACCTCCCACATTCACCCTGAGTCACCACCTCCCTGGATCCCAGCTGCAGCCCCGCACTGGGCAGGTCCTGGGCTCCAGCCCTTCTTCTGACTGGCTGTGCCGTGGGGCCACGGCTGAGGCTCTGAGTGTGTTTATTAACTGTCAAAAGGGGCCAGAGCAGAGCCCCCCATCCCCCTGCCCTGTGAGGTTATCTTTGGGGTAAGAAATGAAACAGCCGTCTGCAGCGCTTAGCCCCACGCGGGCCCATACTGAGCGTGCAGTCACGAGACTAGGTGAAAGGAGTAATCAAGGAAAAATAAATAACAACATACTTCCTGTTTATGGGCCTTAGTGCTGCTAAATCCCCTGCTCCAATGTCACCTTTTCTGCCTGGCCGTCTGCTGTAGAGTAAGGACAGCAGGCTCACCGAGAGCACAGGCCGCGGAACCACTTCCTGGTTCAAATCCCGGCTCCATCTCTTCTTGGCTGTGTGGCCTTGGGCAGGTTACTTAAATTCTCTGTGCCCCAGTTTCCTCGTAGGGCAAAAATAGAGTTGAAAATAGGGCTGTTCTGAGGTTTAGCTGAGTTAATAAGTGTGGAGTGTTTAGAAAGGCCCTGGCACATAAGAGGTGCTGTGGAAGTGGCAACTATTTCTGCATACAAGTTGCAACAGAATCTCCGAAATTGCAACAGTCTCATCCTCTGTGCCCCACCCCTCTCCCTGCCTTCTTTCTCTCCCTCACATTTCCCATCTTCACCCTCATCATCCTTTGCCTCTTCCTGCTGGCTCTGCTCCGTGAGAGTAAGATGTTTGTCTGCCTCTTCACTTCTGTGTCCCCAGCACCTAGACCAGTGCCTGGCACACAGGTACTGAGCAAATGTTTGTTGAATTGGAATGAATGAATGAATTCTAGTGGTAACTCCACGCAGCAGGGACTGTGATGCCCATTTTGCAAATGAAGAATCTGAGGCTTTGGAGAGACTGAATGGCTTGCACTGAGTCACACAGCTGGGAGTGCCGCTGATTGCTAGTCTTGAAGAGGGGACTCCGAGAGCCACTTGGCCTTCCAGACTCACCTTACTGTCTCTCCCTGCTCTCTCTGCAGGGCCAGCAGTCCTCAGGCGAGGACATGGAGATCTCGGATGACGAGATGCCCTCGGCCCCCATCACCAGCGCCGATTGCCCCAAGCCCATGGTGGTGACCCCAGGAGCGGCAGCTGTGGCAGCCCCTTCTGTGCTGGCCCCAACCCTGCCACTGCCCCCGCCACCCGGCTTC
>NW_016827607.1:122186-142747 GCF_001698545.2 Rhinopithecus bieti
GCCCACCCTGCTGTGACAGTGCCCCCACCACCCCTGCCAGCGCCACCTGGAGTCCCGCCCCCTCCCATCCTGCCACCACTGCCCCCCTTTCCGCCGGGCCTGTTCCCTGTGATGCAGGTGGACATGAGCCACGTGCTGGGTGGCCAGTGGGGTGGCATGCCCATGTCCTTCCAGATGCAAACGCAGGTGCTCAGTCGGCTGATGACGGGCCAGGGTGCCTGCCCCTACCCGCCCTTCATGGCCGCTGCAGCCGCTGCTGCCTCAGCTGGGCTCCAGTTCGTCAACCTGCCGCCCTACCGGGGCCCCTTCTCCCTGAGCAACTCCGGCCCAGGCCGCGGGCAGCACTGGCCACCACTGCCCAAGTTTGACCCATCAGTGCCTCCACCAGGCTACGTGCCGCGCCAGGAGGACCCGCACAAAGCCACGGTGGATGGCGTCCTGCTGGTGGTCCTCAAAGAGCTCAAGGCCATCATGAAGCGTGACCTGAATCGCAAGATGGTGGAAGTGGTGGCTTTTCGGGCCTTCGACGAGTGGTGGGACAAGAAGGAGCGGATGGCCAAGGTGGGTGGGTGGGTGCGGATGGGGGCAGAACCCCAGCCGGGCACCTCCTGTTTCCCTGAGGCTGTTAACTGGAAACACTGCCATGGACCCCAGTATGGGAGCTGCAGTTCATGTGGCTGCTTTCAAAGTTCCGCAAACTGCTCCACTTTAGCAGCCGCTAGATGCATGTGGCTCTTTGAATTTAAATTAATGGCCAGGTATGGTGGCTTACACCTTTAATCCCAGCACTTTGGGAGGCTGAGGTGGGAGGATTGCTTGAGCCTAGGAGTTCAAGACCAGCCTAGGCAGTATAGCAAGAGCCCATCTCTAAAAATAAATGTGTAAATTAATTTAAATTAATTAATTAAAATAGAGTAAAATTAAAAACTCCTCTTTTGTCCCTGCCACATTTCAAGTGCTCAGGAGCCACAGGTGCCTAGTGGCCGCACACAGGACACCTGGTGCAGGCTGTCCCCACCGTCGCAGACAGCTCACAGCTGCGACGCCCTTTGAACTTGACTCCTCTCACCTCCCCTCATGCCGCCTTTTACACGGAGCCCTGCCTTGGCTTGGATGACTTTTTTCCTTTTTTTTTTTTTTTTTTGAGACGGTCTCGCTGTGTCATCCAGGCCGGAGTGTAGTGGTACAATCATAGCTCACTGCACCCTCAACGTCCCTGTGCTCAAGGGATCCTCCCACCTCAGCCTCAAGTAGCTGGGACTACAGGCATGTGCACCCAGCTAATTTTTGTGTTTTTCTGTAGAGACAGACTTTCACCATGTTGCCCAGGCTGGTTTTGAACTCCTAGGCTCAAGTGATCCTCTGCCTTTTGGGCTGGGATTATATGTGTCAGCCACTGCTCCTGGCCTACTTACTATTTTCTTTTTCTTTTTGGAAACGGAGTCTCACTGTGTCACCCTGGCTGGAGTGCAATGGCGTGATCTCAGCCCTCTGCAGCCTCCACCTCCTGGGTTCAAGTGATTCTCCTGCCTCAGTGTCCTGAGTAACTGGGACTATAGGCACCCACCACCATGTCTGGCTAATTTTTGTATTTTTAGTAAAGACGGGCTTTCACCATGTTAGCCAGGCTGGTCTCGAACTCCTGACCTCAAGTTATCCACGTGCTTCAGCCTACCAAAGTGCTGGGATTACAGGTGTGAGCCACCACACCTGGCCTCTTTTTTTCTTTTTAACATATTATTTGCCTATTTGTAATCTTACAAATAATCTAAAATGACTTCCATTCTCCATAAGAGAACTTTTTCTTGAGTACTTTAAACTCCCTTTAATCACTATCCTCCACACCATTCCCCCCTGCTCACCCAAGGGGTGACCATGGTTATGAGTTTGAGTGCCCCTGGAGCCTGCTTTGGGAAATGCTTGCTCTTTGCCACATAGGTAAGCGACCCCATGTCAGAGCCTGTTTGTCATCGTATAACTGGGTAGTAAAATTAGAATGAACCATCCGAAATCACGGATACACAGCTCTTTATGGTTCAACCAATTTATACTGACCCTACAGTAACAGCTAATTCCATTCACAATTTGAATAAAAAGAGCCACCAGACCTCATGTGCCCTGCACCTTGCAAAGCTCTTCATGTGGCTCGTTTTGTTAATTCTCACAGCATCCCTTTGAAGGCAGAGCATTTCAGAACCGCAGGGGCAACCCCTTAGGGAGCAGTGACATAAAGCCAGCAGGTCCTGTTTTTAATGCATGGGAAGAGAAGACAGAGTGGGATAGTGTAAATCTTACTTTGTGAAGGTGGTGGTGCAGCTGTGGCACAGATGTGTCTCTATGGTGTCGTTTTTGGATTGTCTGCAAAGTACAAAGGCCACTGTTGTAAGGAAGGCAGCTGCAGTAGTCCTATTTTGCAGGGGAGGACATTGAGGATCTGTGAGGTAGAGCGGTGCTCTGGAGCCTCCTGGGTAACGGCATAGTATGGCCAGGCGTGTAGGGAATGAGGACGCAGTTACCTGTGGTGGCTGTTACTGCCAAGCGGAAGGTAGCCCTGGTAGGGCTCCCTGCAAGGTTTGGTGGTGCCAGAAGCGGTAACGGGCCCCTCCTATCTCCACCCTAGGCCTCGCTGACCCCGGTGAAGTCGGGCGAGCACAAGGACGAGGACAGGCCGAAGCCTAAGGACCGCATCGCCTCATGCCTGTTGGAGTCATGGGGCAAGGGTGAGGGCCTGGGCTATGAGGGCCTGGGCCTGGGCATTGGGCTGCGTGGGGCCATTCGCCTGCCCTCCTTCAAGGTCAAGAGGAAGGAGCCACCAGACACCACCTCATCTGGTGACCAGAAGCGGCTGCGGCCCTCGACCTCTGTGGATGAGGAAGATGAAGGTTGGTGCTCTGGGTGTTGGGGTCCCCTTCTTCTGCATCCCCCCAGCCCAGCTCTGACTCCCTCCCTCCCTGCAGAGTCCGAGCGAGAGCGAGACCGGGACATGGCAGACACCCCCTGTGAGCTCGCCAAGCGGGACCCCAAGGGCGTGGGTGTGCGGCGGCGGCCGGCGCGGCCTCTGGAGCTGGACAGTGGCGGGGAGGAGGACGAGAAGGAGTCCTTGTCGGCGTCCTCCTCCTCATCGGCGTCATCGTCCTCGGGGTCCTCAACCACCTCACCCTCGTCCTCGGCCTCCGACAAGGAGGAGGAACAGGAGAGCACGGAGGAGGAGGAGGAGGTAGAGGAGGAGGAGGAGGAGGAGGAAGGCCCCAGGAGCCAGCTCTCCTCCTCCTCAACCTCATCCACATCAGATAAGGTACCTAACAGGCCAGGAAGCCTCAGGGGGCTGGGCCAGGTGACGAGGGCCAGGCCGTTCTGCTCACCTGTCCCCACCCTTCCCTCTCCCCTAGGATGATGACGATGACGACAGTGATGACCGGGACGAGTCTGAGAACGATGACGAAGACACAGCCCTGTCAGAGGCGAGTGAGAAGGACGAAGGGGACTCGGATGAAGGTGAGCAGGGAGGCCGCAGCTGTCTGGCCCTCGTGGGGTCCCTCTTTCCCCAGGGCAGAGCCTGAGCGATTGTCAGAAATACTTTTGAGCCAAAATGTTGTGCTTTTGAGACATTACCTTGTTAAAACACACACGTGGGGTGGCGTACGATTCCATCTTCAGGGAGTGTCCTGAACAGAATGGCATGTCCATAGAGACAGAAAGCAGGTCTGTGGTCCTTAGTGCTAGAGAGCCTGGCGTTCGGGGGACTTGCTCAGCCTGCGTGACTCCCTTTTCAGCTGATGAAAATACTTAGGAACCAGATGTACTAAATGCTGCTGGAATTATCACTTTAAAACGAGCAGTTGGCCGGGTGCAGTGGCTTACACCTGTAATCCCAGCACTTTGGGAGGCCTAGGCTGGTGGATCACCTGTGGTCAGGAGTTTGAGACCAGCCTGGTCAACATGGTGAAACCCCATCTCTACTAAAAGTACAAAATTAGCCGGGCATGGTGGGCACATGCCTGTAATCCCAGCTACTTGGGAGGCTGAGGCAGGAGAATCACTTGAACACAGGAAGTGGAGGTTGCAGTGAGCTGAGATCGTGCCACTGCACTCTAGCCTGGGCAACAAGAGTAAAACTCCGTCTCAAAAAAAAAACAAAAACAAAAAACTACTAGTAAACACACTCCCCACACACATATCTGAGGGTCATGTTCAACCTGGGTGCCGCCAGTTTGAGGCCATTGGTGAGGGGTCTGGGTGGGGCAGGGGCACAGTGGGTCTCAGCAGCCCCTCCTCTGTGTCCCCCATCCAGAGGAGACAGTGAGCATTGTAACCTCCAAGGCTGAAGCCACGTCATCCAGTGAGAGTTCCGAGTCTTCTGAGTTTGAGTCAAGCTCCGAGTCCTCACCCTCATCCTCAGAGGATGAAGAGGAGGTAGCGATCAGGGAAGAGGAGGAAGAAGAAGAGGAGGAGGAGGCGATGGTGGCAGAGGAAAGCATGGCTTCTGCAGGCCCCGAGGACTTTGAGCAGGACGGGGCGGAAGCTTCTCTGGCCCCGGGGGCACCAGCAGTGGACTCGTTGGGCATGGAAGAGGAAGTGGACATCAAGACTGAGGCTGCGGGCCCTGAGAAGCGGCCCCCCACGCTGGAGGAGCCCCCCTTGCCTGTGGGTGTTGTTGAAGAGCCAGTGGACTCCAGGGAGGCCCCCGAGGAGCCAGGCCTGAGCCAGGAAGGGGCCATGTTGCTGTCTCCAGAGCCCCCTGCCAGGGAGGTGGAGGCCCGACCCCCATTGTCCCCTGAGCGAGCTCCAGGTAACACCTGCAACCCTTTGGGAGGGTGGTGGGAGGGAGGCAGGAAGTCCTCACAGTCAGAATTAGCCCAGGCTTCCTTGGGTAGATCGCTGACCGTCCCCAGCCTCAGTTTCCCCTGTAAAATGAGATCAGTCAATTGTGCCTCCCTTGAGCGACATGAGGTGTTGGGTGCCAGCACGGAGCCTGGCACTGAGTAGATCAACCCAAAGGGGAACCACTGCTATTTTTCAGTCTTCACTGCCAGCGTTTCCCTGGTGGCTTGGTCCTTGGACCATCATTCCCATGAGATGCTCCCCAAAAGGAGGATGGGTGTCCATGGTTACGTTAGTGACAGGTGGGTGGGGGAGGCCCTGGGGTGTTGGGCCAGGTGAGGGCTGCGGGCGTTGCCCCCTCCAGCATTGTGATGAAGCTGCACAGAGCATAGGAGAGGCTCTAACTGCATGGCCAGTAGAACTTTACACAGTGACGGCGGCATTCTCCAGCTGTGCTGTCCAGCACTGTAGCCGGCAGACACAATGTTGCTATCACACTCTTGAAACATGGCCAGTGGCACAGTGGAACTAAATTTGTAATAGTGTTCAATTTATTTTGGCTTACATAGCTGCATGTGGTTACCAACTACCTTTTTTTTTGAGATGGAGTCTTGCTCTGTTGCCCAGGCTGGAATGCAGTGGCGCGATCTCAGCTCACTGCAAGCTCCGCTTCCCAGGTTCATGCCATTCTCCTGCCTCAGCCTCCCGAGTAGCTGGGACTACAGGTGCCCGCCACCACGCCCGGCTAATTTTTTGTATTTTTAGTAGAGACGGGGTTTCACAGTGTTGGCCAGGATGATCTCGATCTCCTGACCTTGTGATCTGCCCGCCTCAGCCTCCCAAAATGCTGGGATTGCAGGCTTGAGCCACCGCACCTGGCCTAGCACCTACCTTTAATAAGTCCCTCAGGAAAGGATTACAGCTGCCCCTTATGTACATTGAACACATGGCTAGGGCCCACTGACATGCAGTTTTCAACCAAACATGGACAGGAAAGACCGGTGGGATGCTAAACCCACCTATATGGAGGGCGACCGCCTGCATATACATGGGTTCTGCAAGACGGACTACAAGCTTTGAGTATGTGCAGATTTTGGTACACCAGGGAGTGCTGGAACAAATTCCCTGTGTGTATTGAGGGACGACTGTGTTTTGTTTTGTTTATTCTACCATTAACCACAGTCTTTGAGCATTGACTCAATATTAAGCCTCTATTGTGTCCCTGCTATTATTTTGAGTGGTAGCAATACAACAGGGGACCAAACAGACAAAAGTATCTGCTCCCACGGAGCAGGGGAACAGATGACAACAGATCAGTTAGAAAATGAAAAACACGCCGGGCGCGGTGGCTCACGCCTGTAATCCCAGCACTGTGGGAGGCCGAGACGGGTGGATCACAAGGTCAGGAGATCGAGACCATCCTGGCTAACACGGTGAAACCCCGTCTCTACTAAAATGCAAAAAATTAGCCGGGCGTGGCGGCGAGCGCTTGTAGTCCCAGCTGCTTGGGAGGCTGAGGCAGGAGAATGGCGGGAACCCGGGAGGCGGAGCTTGCAGTGAGCCGGGATCGCGCCACTGCACTCCAGCCTGGGCCACAGAGCGAGACTCCGTCTCAAAAAAAGAAAAAAAAAAAATGAAAAACAGGTGGCAGGCTCTTGTAAGCCCAGCTACTTGGGAGGCTAAGGAAGAATTGCTTGAACCTGGGTGGCAGAGGTTGCAGTGACCCGAGATCGTGCCACACTGCACTCCAGCCTGGGCTATAGAGTGAGATTCTGTCTCAAAAAAAAAGAAAGAAAAAAGAAAAAGAGATGGGCCTGGCACGGTGTCTCACACCTGTAATCCCAGCACTGTGGGAAGCCAAGGTGGGCAGATCAGCTGAGGTCAGGATTTTGAGACCAGCCTGGCCAACATGACGAAACCCTGTCTGTACTAAAAATACAAAAAGTTAGCAGGGCGTTGTGGCGCTGCCTGTAACCCTAGCGGCTCAGGAGGCTGAGGAAGGAGAATAGCTTGAACCTGGGAGGCAGAGGGAGCTTGCAGTGAGCTGAGATTGCTCTCCAGCCTGTGCAACAGAGTGAGACTCTGTCTCAAAAAAAATAAAAATAAAATAAAATGATATAAAAATATAAAATAAAAAAAATGTATTCTGTGGTCAGGCATGGTGACTCCCATCTGTAATTCCAGCACTTTGGGAGGCCAAGGCTGGTGGATCACTTGAGACCAGGGGTTCAAGACCAGCCTAGGCAGCACAGTGAGAACCCATCCCCACAAAACATTTAAAAATTAGCTGGGCGTGGTGGCACATGCCTGTAGTCCCAGCTACTCAGGAGCCTTAGGCGGGAGGAGCCCTTGAGCCCTGGCAGTTTAGGCTGCAGTGGCTAAACCATCATGCCACTGCATTCCACCCGTCTCAAAAATAAAAAAAAAAGTAAATTAGTTAAAAAATTAAGAAATGTATCCTGTGACAGTGGAGGTAAGTGCTAGGAGAAAAATCCTTGAAGGCTCTGACAAGTCCTGCAGAAAAGAGACTTGTTTAATTTTATTCAGTCATAGAGCAGATTTTCTTGGGCCACAGGGACTTCAGACTTTGTTCTGAAGACATAGTGTGAAAGGCTGGGATACATGTCTCCTGCATCTGTGATTTAGCGTACCATCATAGATAAAGGACATACTGTGTGCCTGACACTGGGTTGGGCGCTGACAAACCCCGTTGTGAGCAGTCCTTGAGAGGTTTAACTGGAGATGGACAGGTCCCGTGCTCAAACTCAGCTGTGAGCCAGCCAGGTATGGAGCACAGAATAAGGCACTGAGAGACCTTTGGATTGAATGGTAACTGTCTCGTGTTTGCTCACCTCTCTGCAGAGCATGACCTGGAAGTGGAGCCAGAGCCCCCTGTGATGCTCCCCTTGCCCCTGCAACCACCATTGCCGCCCCCACGACCACCCCGGCCACCCAGCCCACCGCCGGAGCCCGAGACCACAGATGCCTCACATCCATCTGTCCCTCCGGAGCACCCTGCTGAAGACCACCCCCCACATACTCCAGGCCTCTGTGGCAGCCTGGCCAAGTCACAGAGCACAGAGACGGTGCCAGCCACACCAGGCGGGGAGCCCCCGCTCTCAGGAGGCAGCAGTGGCCTGTCCTTGAGCTCTCCGCAAGTGCCCGGCAGCCCCTTCTCCTACCCAGCCCCGTCCCCTGGCTTGAGCAGTGGGGGCCTCCCTCGGACACCCGGCCGGGACTTCAGCTTCACACCCACCTTCTCCGAGCCCAGTGGGCCGCTGCTTCTGCCCGTCTGCCCGCTCCCCACTGGCCGACGTGATGAACGCTCCGGGCCCCTGGCCTCCCCGGTGCTCCTGGAGACGGGCCTGCCCCTCCCTCTGCCCCTGCCCCTGCCCTTGCCCTTGGCATTACCCGCTGTCTTGCGGGCCCAGGCTCGTACCCCCACCCCGCTGCCGCCCTTGCTGCCTGCCCCCCTGGCCTCTTGCCCACCCCCAATGAAGAGAAAGCCGGGCCGGCCCCGGCGATCCCCACCATCTATGCTCTCCTTGGATGGGCCCTTGGTCCGGCCACCAGCAGGGGCCGCCCTTGGAAGGGAACTCCTGCTCCTGCAGGGCCAGCCGCAGACCCCCGTCTTCCCTAGCACTCATGACCCCCGACGGTGACCTGACTTCCGGAACGCCGGGGATCCCAGCCCCTCCACCACCCTTCCCCAGCCACCCCACCCCCACCCCCACCTCCCCCACCTGTAGAGCCCACCAAGCTGCCCTTCAAGGAGCTAGACAACCAGTGGCCCTCCGAGGCCATCCCTCCGGGCCCCCGTGGGCGTGATGAGGTCACTGAGGAGTACATGGAGTTGGCCAAGAGTCGGGGGCCGTGGCGCCGGCCACCTAAGAAGCGCCATGAGGACCTGGTGCCACCTGCGGGCTCGCCCGAACTCTCGCCACCCCAGCCCCTCTTCCGGCCCCGCTCGGAGTTTGAGGAGATGACCATCCTGTATGACATCTGGAACGGTGGCATCGACGAGGAGGACATCCGCTTCCTATGTGTCACTTACGAGCGACTGCTGCAGCAGGACAATGGCATGGACTGGCTTAACGACACGCTCTGGGTCTACCATCCCTATATCCTGCCAGCGTGTGGGGCTCTGCACCTTCTGGGATGCAGGAAGTCCCCGCTCACCTCTCTGGGCCCCACCTCCCAGTCTATAGCAGCCCACGGTGCCTGTGAAGGTGACAGCACGCAGCACCGTCACTTCCCAAGCGGGGTTTGTGTGCCAGCACCATGCCAGGCTCCGGAGTGAATCATCATTGGCACGTTTTAAGGACTCCTCTGCCAGGCCCATCTCACCCCCAGAGTTAGCAGGTCTCGGGGCCACATGTAACAGCAGTGCTGTGCAGCTTAACAGCACACAAGGGCTGAGGGCTTCCTTGTCCCCTTCATAACCTCAGGTAATCCTCCCAGGAGCCTGGTGAGATAGGGGTATGATTCCCATTTTACTAAGGCTCAGAGAGGTTCAGTGACCTATTCAAAGTCACACAGCTACAAGTGGCAGAGTTGAGATTTGAACCCAGGCAAACCTGGCTCTAGAGTCCAAGCTTTTCACCACTAGGCTTTCATGAGGCTTGGTTGTTCGCATAGGCCTGTGAGGCTAGACCCCTCATTATCCCTGTTGTATTAGACTGATTTGTGAGCACTCAGTTTGTGTCAAGAGCTCTGCTCAATGCCGGGCACCATGGCTCACGGCTGTAATCCCAGCACTATGGGAGGCTGAGGTGGGTGGATCACTTGAGGCCGGAAGTTTGAGACCAGCCTGGCCAACATGGCGAAACTCCATCTCTACTAAAAATACAAAAATTAGCCGGGCATGGTAGCACATGCCTATAATTCCAGCTACTCTGGAGGCTGAGGCAGGAGAATTGCTTGAACCCGGGAGGCATAGGTTGCAGTAAGCCAAGATCGCACCATTGCACTCCAGCCTGGGCGACAGAGCGAGACTGTCTCAAAAAACACAAAACTCTGCTAAGGACCATAAGCATATTTCATCACTTACAGAGGCATCACTGTCACCCCAATTTACAGATGGGAAACTGAGCAGAAAATGGTTCACACACCCAGCACTTTGGGAGGCCAAGGTGGACAGATCACTTGCTCTCTGGAGGTCGAGGCCAGCCTGGGAAACGTAGCAAAACCCCATCACTACAAAAAAATCCAGAAATGAGCTGGGTGTGGTGGTGCTTGCCTGTAGTTGCAGCTGCTGAGGAGGCTGAGGCTGCAGGAAGCTGAGATTGCACCACTGCATTCGAGCCTGGGCAGCAGGAGACCATGTCTCAAAAAAAAAAAAAGACACCCAGAGCCATGCAATTGGGTATTGACCGTCAGCGGGGTTGGCCAGCGGGCAGCGTGTGGAGGTGGCATGGGAGCGGGCAGTAGAACTGGACATCGCTCTCTCTGGAGCGTGGTCTGAGGATGGGCGGGACCAGTCTATGAAGGGACCAGGAGGGACTCTCAGAATGTCCATGTGGCCCTTGACCCACACCCACCCACCAGCCTCTCTTCAGCTAAGAAAAAGAAACGGGACGATGGCATTCGCGAGCACGTGACAGGCTGTGCCCGCAGCGAGGGCTTCTACACCATCGACAAGAAGGACAAGCTCAGATACCTCAACAGCAGCCGTGCCAGCACCGATGAGCCCCCCGCAGACACCCAGGTATTGCCAGGGCTCCTGGACACATCAGAGCCGGTTGGGCCATGGGGATCCAGGGCACTCGTGGAGGGGTGCCAGGCAGAGGGAGGAGTTGTGAGGCCAGAGGAGCTGGCACACGGTGTGCAAGTGGAAGAGGAGAGGCGGGTGGGCAGGGCCTAGAAGGAAGGAATCTGCCTTAGTCCCATGGGCCCTGGAGCACCTCCCAAGGGTTTAATCAGGGATGTGACAGAGCTCTGTTTCCACAAGTTCATTCGTTTTTTGTTTGTTTTTTGCTTGGCTCTTTTTGAGACAAAGCCTTGCTGTGTCACCCAGGCTAGAGTGCAGTGGCACGATCTCAGCTCACTGCAACCTCTGCCTCCTGGGTTCAAGTGATTCTTCTGCCTTAGCCTCCCGAGTAACTGGGATTTCAGGTGCCCGTCACCATGCCTGGCTAAATTTTTTGTATTTTTAGTAGAGATGGAATTTCGCCATGTTGGGCAGGTTAGTCTTGAACTCCTGACCTCAAGTAATCTGCCTGCCTTGGTCTCCCAAACTGCTGGGATTATAAGCACGAGCCACATCGCCTGGCCTCATTCATTCTTTTTTAATCCAGCAAATATCTATTGAGTACATGCTGTGTACCGGGTACTGTTCTGGGTCTATAGCAGTGAACAAAACCAAATCCTTTTCCTCATGGAATTTAATCATTTATTTTTATTTTTAAATTAAAAAAAATTGGGCCGGGCGCGGTGACTCAAGCCTGTAATCCCAGCACTTTGGGAGGCCGAGACGGGCGGATCACGAGGTCAGGAGATCGAGACCATCCTGGCTAACACGGTGAAACCCCGTCTCTACTAAAAACTATAAAAAACTAGCCGGGCGAAGTGACGGTGCCTATAGTCCCAGCTACCTGGGAGGCTGAGGCAGGAGAATGGCGTAAACCCGGGAGGCGGAGCTTTCAGTGAGCTGAGATCCGGCCACAGCACTCCAGCCTGGGTGACAGAGCGAGACTCTGTCTCAAAAATAAATAAATTTTAAAAAATTGAGACAGGGTCTCACTATGTAGCCCAGGCTGATCTGGAACTCCTGGGTTCAAGTGATCCTCCTGCCTCAGCCTCCCAAAGTTCTGGGATTATAGGCGTGAGCCACGGTGCCCGGCTGGAGTTTATATTTTAGTGGGGACTTGTGGGAAATAATCAAGTGAAAAAAGAAGCACGTAATTCCAGGCAGGGAAAACGTGATGGAGAAAACAGGAGAGGGGTTAGGGATTTCCAAGTCAAAGGGGAGTCAGAGGGTCAGACCCAAGCAAAATGTGCGAAGGCGCCATGCGGATGCCAAAGAGACTACAGAAGTGAAAAAGTGACTTCCATAAGAAGTTAAAACCAGAGAGGGGCTCACTGACCCCAGCAGGCCTCCCTAGGACAGCAGCGGTGCAAAGGCCCTAAGGCAGTGGGGAGCTCCTTGGTGTGAGGAAGGGAAAGGAGAGGCCACTTGTGGTGCGAAAGACAGCTCAGGCCACTAGGGTGGGGGGGACTGTGGTGGTGAGTGACCTGTTTCCTGGGGTGACAGGCAGCAGAGGGAGGTTCTGAGAGGAGCTAGGGTGGTATGGAGCTGGTGCAGGGGTCCCAAGGGCAGCCTGTGTTCGGGTGGCTGTGTGGATGTGCTGGACGTGAGGAGAGGTGGATGCCTGTGGAAGAATGTGAGGAAGTGGGATGGACAGGACTGGGGCTGGCCTGGGTACAGGAGACAGGGATGGGCGGGGGGTGACAGCCCAGGGTGTGGCTGGGGTGGGGAGCGCTGGGAAACTGGACACCGGACCTGAGATGGGGAGGCTGATATGCTGTCACCATGAGGCAACTTGAGTTCTGCGGATTCTGAAAACACCCAGGCAGAGAGGTCTTGGTGGGCATATGGGTATGGCGGAACTTAGGATGGGGATCTCCAGCCTAGCGACCTAAGTGTGGGCATCGCCAGGAGAGAAGTGGTGACTGAAGGGCACAACAGGGTGACCTCACCTGGGAGGGCACATGGGGCAGAGGCCTGGGATGCTCCAAAGGTTAATGGGTGGGGCAGGGGCCCAGGGAGGCCAAAAGCAGGACGTGACACGAGGGTTTCGGAAGGATCCCCAATTTCGAATGCTTGGGGTCAGAGGGGTCTGGGTGAGAGCCAAGCGGGGGGGTCACGGTAGACAAAACTTTGGGCTGAAATGGGGAAAAGACAGCGCCAGGCAAGCGTGAGTCTTGTTGTGAAGATAGGAGCTTGAGCACACTCAGATACTGATGGGATGGAGGAGGCAGGGAAGCAGTGACAATTAGGGACAGCCAGGTATGGAGAAGCCCAGAGAAAGGAGCCCAGGATGCTGGGGATGACAGAGATCCAGAGCTTAGGGTGGGACAGCCGAGGACACGACCAGCCCCGCTAAGCCCCTGCACACCATCCTCTGCAGGGCATGAGCATCCCAGCACAGCCCCATGCCTCCACCCGGGCAGGCTCGGAGCGGCGTTCGGAGCAGCGCCGCCTGCTGTCCTCCTTCACTGGCAGCTGTGACAGTGACCTGCTCAAGTTCAACCAGCTCAAGGTGAGGCCGGGCTTCACCCAGATCCCGGGGTGGCGGCAGGGCCTGAGACCGGGGCTCACCTCTCCCCATCTTCCCTCCTGCAGTTCCGGAAGAAAAAGCTCAAGTTCTGCAAGAGCCACATTCACGACTGGGGCTTGTTCGCCATGGAGCCCATCGCAGCTGACGAGATGGTCATCGAGTACGTGGGCCAGAATATCCGTCAGGTAGGCACTGCCCGGCAGGGTGGGCGTGGGGCCGGGCATGGGGCTGGCCCAGCCAGACTGACACCCTTCTGTGGTCAGGTGATCGCAGACATGCGGGAGAAGCGTTATGAGGACGAGGGCATCGGGAGCAGCTACATGTTCCGGGTGGACCACGACACCATCATCGACGCCACCAAATGCGGCAACTTCGCGCGCTTCATCAACCACAGCTGCAACGTGAGTGCCCAACCAGGGGTGGCCCTGCCCCTGCCCCTGGCCCTGGCCCTGGCCCTGGCCCTGCTTCTGTGCCAGGAGGGCCTGGAAGCCCCGGCACGGCAATGCAATCAGCTTGGCCTCCTTTCCAAGCTCAGGTTGGTCAAAGGTTATAGGGAGAGGAGGACATGTGAGGTCTACCAGGAGCTCTACTCCTCTGAGCTTCAGTTTCTCATCTGTGAAATGGGCATAGTGAGGCTTCTGTGGCATGTAGAGGACACAAATAAGTGGTTGGTTCAGTTCATCGGTAATTACGAAGTCGTGTCTCCAACGTTAGCCTTTTCTCCCTGCCTTCATTGGTCGGGCTCAGCCCTGCTTGGGCCGAGCTGTCCACCAGAACTTTCTGCAGGGGGGAGGGGGAGGTGCACTACATGCATCTGTGCTGTGGGTTAGCCACATGTGTGGTGTTGAGCACTGGAAATGTGCCCAGTGCATCTGGGGACCTGAGTTTTAAATTTTATTTCATTGTGATGAATTTAAACATAATTAGCTTGTGACGACCGTATCGGGTGGTGCAGGCCTAGAGGGGAGGGACACTGATAACAGGGATTTGAGTGCTGAAGGATGAGCGCAGGAAGCTCCCAGCAGGAGGCAGGCATGTTCCGGGCTGGATGCCCCTGACTTTGGGCTCGAGTCTTGGCATCGCAGCTTAGTGAGTTGCTTAATGTCTCTGTGCCTTAGTTTTCTTGTCTGTGAAACAAGGACAATAACAGTCGCTCCTTGTAGGTTGTTGGGAGGGCCACATAGATGGGTCACTGCCTGTGGGCCCTTTGCATGCTGGCCAAGTCGGTCCTCAGCGCCTGCTGGCTCTCTCTGTTGTGACTTGATCCTTGCCTGGGTGGTAGGGACTTTCCTGTGAATATCCAAGGAGATCTGAGGGGTGAGAGGGAATTGCCCAGGGGGAAGCGGTGCTGGGGCAAGGGGAACTGTGTGTTCAAAGGCCCTGGGGCAGTGGGAAGAATACCTGTTTGAGAGACAGCAAGGGAGGCAGTGGGCATGGGGTAGGGTAAGAGGACAGGGTGGGCAGGGCTGTGGGTGGCCAAGCTGAGGAACTGTTTCTCTGAGAGCCAAGGTCGCTGGAAGGTTGGCGCCATCGGGTGACAGGTTCTGCTGTCCCTTTGGAAGCACTTCTCTGGCTGCTGGGGCAGGAGTGGGTTTTTTCAGGGGTGAGAGTGGCCGAGGGGGCTGTAGCAGGTGGGCGAGCAGTAATAAGGGTCTGAGCGTGGCTGGTGAGCCCAGAAGTGGAGAGCAGTAGACACAACCAAGAGGCCCTTCTGGGACTGAACTCACCAGCCCTGGTGGGGGCCAGATCTGGACTGAAGAAGGCAGGGAGGCAGATGCTCTGGGGCCTGGGTGCGTGGTGCAGCAGCTCCCCAGAGCAGCAGCAGATCGTGCTTTAGGTGTGAGCTCTCTAAGTCAAAGATGGTCCCGGGGCTGCCACCAGCAGACAGCAGGTAGTTGCATTTATGGGCTTGGAGCCCTTTACCTTTTCTGTGAAGGGCCAAATAATAAATATTTTTGGCTTGATGGCTCAGATGCTCTCTATGGCAACTACTGAACTTGGCAATTTTTTTTTTTGAGACGGAGTCTCGCTGTGTGGCCCAGGCTGGAGTGCAGTGGCCGGATCTCAGCTCACTACAAGCTCCGCCTCCCGGGTTCACGCCATTCTCCTGCCTCAGCCTCCCGAGTAGCTGGGACTACAGGCGCCCGCCACCTCGCCCGGCTAGTTTTTTGTATTTTTTAGTAGAGACGGGGTTTCACCGCCAGGATGGTCTCGATCTCCTGACCTCGTGATCCGCCCGTCTCGGCCTCCCAAAGTGCTGGGATTACAGGCTTGAGCCACTGCGCCCGGCCTGAACTTGGCTATTTTAACAAAAGCAGCCACAGATTATATGCAAATGAATGGGAGAATGGATATGGCTATGTGCCAGTAAAACTTTATTTACAAAAACAGGCAGCTAGGGGCAATAGTTTGCTGACCCTTTGTCTAGAGTTCAGAAGTGAGACGTGAGCTAAACATGGACATACATTTGGGAGCACTTGCACTATGAATGGAAATGAAAGGCCTGGGAAATAATTTTTATCGTCATGATTTAATATCAGAGGCAAGGGGTCATCCCTGGGGGTGGGGGGGAGCCAAGGTCCAGAGTAGAGCAGTGGGTTGGGGAATCACATGGCAATGTCAGACCTTAAGCACAGGCCTGGTTGGGTTTGAGGGGTCTGCAGTGGTGGGGGACCCTAGGGGGCCTGGGGCTCACTCTCCCCCAACCTTGCCTGCAGCCCAACTGCTATGCCAAGGTGATCACAGTGGAGTCGCAGAAGAAGATCGTCATCTACTCGAAGCAGCACATCAACGTCAACGAGGAGATCACCTATGACTACAAGTTCCCCATCGAGGACGTCAAGATCCCCTGCCTCTGCGGCTCCGAGAACTGCCGGGGCACCCTCAACTAGGCTCCCGCGCCAGACTCGAAGGATGTCGCCGCAGCCCTGGGACTCCCGAGCGTGGAGCCCCCTGGCCCCGGGGCCCGGCCCCCCCGCCCGCCCCCATTTCAGGTGCTGTCCTCTACCCAGCGGCCATTCAGGGCCTGGCGCCCCACACTACCCCCTGGAGCCCCTGGCTCCGGCCCCTCCGCGGGAAAGGGCTTCTCTGTCGTTCAGCCCACGTCTCTCTCATTTTTACAAACGCCCCTTTCAGGATTTCTGTTTAACTCCAGCATCAGCTTCTCTCTCTCCGTCTCTCCTCCCCTCTCTCTGTTCTCTGTCTCTTCTCCCTCCCACCGTCACCCTCGGCCTCTTCCTGTGAATGCTGCTATGTTGTTTTGTCTTCTCTATTTTTTTTCCTCATCGTGAGAAAAGACATTTTAACCGTTGAAATGTGAAGGTGGAATCAGAGGGGCCCCGCGGGGGGTCTGCAGAGGCCTCAGTGTGACTGTGCGTGGCCCGTGTCCTGGAAGCCACCTGGGCCTGGACACAGGGCCAGGTGCTGTGGGAAGGACAGAGGCCCCCACGGCCTTGACCTCAGAACACTAAGCCCTGAAAGTCCCCCTCACTGCCCGTGGGCACAGTGAGGAGACCCCAACACCTTTCCCAACCCGAGCCCCAGCCTGTTCCTTCCCCAGAGGCCTGGGGCACCGCTGACCCGGCGGACCCTGGTGGAGCTAAGCTCGTCCCCGGCAGGGGTCTCCACCTGGCTCTCCCTGCCACCTCACACCCCGGCACCCCCTAAACCTTGGGTTCCCTGCCACCTCACACCCCGGCACCCCCTAAACCTTGGGTTCAATGTTTACTTTCTCATTCGGATGCCAGCAATGAGGGAGCCTGTCGGAGGCCCCAGTGCAGGTGAGGGGCACTGAGAAGGCGGGCGGCCACTCTCTTCTGCCCTTGCCTTCACCCTGGGTGGGAGGGGGCTCCCAAGGGCGGGCGGGTCCCCCAGTCCCGCCATTACGGGTTGTCAGACCGTCTGCGTGTGGCATTTTTTTGGCTTATAAGCTTCACCCAGTCACCCCCAACCCACACCCCACGTTCCCCTGCCGGCAGCCCCTCCCCCCAAGAAGGCCAGAGGATATTTATTTTCGGAGGGAGCAGATTCCTTCTCCTAGAGAAAGGAAAAATCTTGGAAAAGATTTTAAAACTCAGATCTAAGTCTTTGACATTTTTTTTTCCCTTTTGACCCCCTTCCTATCCTCTTCAGTTTATTCCTATGCATTTTTTTTTCTTGTGCGTGTATAAAATCAAAACGAAGGGGAAAAGGTTTTGAAGTTCAGAACCAACTTCTGTATATAAGAGGCTGCCGCAAAGGACTTTCTCTTGGGAACATTGTTTCTTGTAGAAACATGCGGGAAGACATTTTTTGCTCATTTCTTTGTACTTCCAAAAAAAAAAAAGACAAAAGCAAGTCCCCCCGTACCCCAGAAAGCAGAGAAGGCGTGTAAATAATTTCTGGAAAGTGACTATTGTGACCCGGAGTCCTCATCAAGACGAGCGCGCTCCATGTGGGAGCTGCTCCCACCCTGCAGACGCGGGCGGCTGGAGCCTCTGGTATCTCAGCTTGTGTCAAGCTTGTTATCATGTAAATTCTGTACAAAGAATTGTTATTTTTCTCTTTTTTGTCGTTGGTGGTTTTGTTGTGTGTGTGTGTGTGTGTTTTTTTTTTTAATTCCTTTCCCCCAGGCCCTCTCTATTTGAGACTGTGCCCGCCGGTTTCAAGATCAAGGAAATTGGTGGCATTAAGACACAGATGGGGTACCTGGGCACAGCGGCGAACTTCTCTTCCGTTTGCGGTTTTCTGCCTAATTGTGCAACTGAGGAAATAATTTATTTTTCACATGAGGAAATGCGTAGCTTGTAGAGATGGCTGATTCAAGTTACATGTACAGCCCCCAAGGGGCTGTCTCCATTCTGTCCCCTTCCCATAAAAGAAGTGGGGCCATGCGAGAAGACCAGGGAAGAGACCCTTGCCTCGCCCCTGCCCCTGGCCTCACCTTGCCCCCAGCCATCGTGCCCAGTGTAAACCTCGGCTGGCCTTCACTAAGGGGACTAGACCTCCCTCTCCCAGGAACCCCCGCCCCAGCCCCAGAGTGGTTTGCAATAAGCAAGGTATGTGTGGAGTCATTCTTTCAACCCCTCATTTTTCATTGGACAAATCTCTGCTTTTCAAGAGTTGGGGGTTTCTGCTATTTTTTGTTTTCTCTCCCTCACCCTGCAAAGAAGAGAACCAATAAGTTTTAGGGATGTTTCTGTGTGTAGACTCCATCATCCATATGTAACTTGTTTTGAAGAGAAGTGTTTCCGTTGTGTGTCTTGCTGTAAATATTTGTTCATATTTTTGTGAATTCAATACTATGTACCATTGTATTATAGTAACTTTTATAAAGCAAACCATAAATATACTGACTTTTCTTACAGATACGCCATCTCTCTTGCTCTCCTCTCTCCCTTTCTTTATTCTTTCTGTTGGGAGCACATCCTGCTTCCGTGGAGGGTGGAGTGGTCCACTCAGACACTCAAATCAGCAGGGTTTTTTTTTGTTTGTTTTTGAGACAGGGTCTCGCTCTGTCACCCCAAGCTGGAGTGCAGTGGTGCAATCATGGCTCACTGCAGCCTTGACTTCCTGGGCTCAGGTGATCCTCCCATCTCAACCTCCTGAGTAGCTGGCACTACAGGTGCACACCATCATGCCCAGCTAATTTTTAAGAAATTTTTTGTAGAGACGGGGTCTGCCTGTGTTGCCCAGACCGGTCTCAAACTCCTGGGCTCAATCTATCCTCCCACCTCAGCCTCCCAAAGTAGTGGGATTACAGATGTGAGCCACCGTGCCCAGCCTGAACTTGTAGGTGGGTTTTGTGAACTGGGCCAAATTATAGTCACCACCAGACCTTCCACAGCTTTTAAGTTTGATTTCTAGATGTTTTCTTAAAACCTCAGGTTTTTGACTTATGAGGTCTGCAATGAAGGAAATAGGATCAGGTATCCTTTTACTATCACTAGAAGAACATAGGTGGTTCCTCAGAAATGTTTAACACTTAAGGAGAGCCCCCCCCCCCCACGTCTGCATTTGAGGGAGGAAAAAAGGCTGACAAAATGGTACAAGTTGAGAAGAATTAAATCTATCCTGTACTCACGGCATTTCAGAGATGCTGTGCCCCAGTCTCAGCTCTGCCTGACCCCGTAGAGGGGCGACAAAGGGCTTGTAGTTGGCATCCATAGTAAATGTCTCCAAGAAGGAAAGATGTAAAACCATAGCAAAAAGCAATATGCCTGAAAAGACGCTGTACCTCACTTTTTACTAGAGAAGTGTGAATTATCACATGATACCATTTCCCCTTTCAGTTTGGCAAATATTAGAAGGTGGAGGAAACCCAGTTTGGGGGAGCAGTAGGCAGGGGAACTCTCATGCATCGTTAGTGGAAGCCAAAAATCGCTGCAACTTTTAGAAGGGAAAGTACCTATTAGCAATCATTGTTTAAAATGCACAGGACCAGCATGGTGGCTCACACCTGTGATCACAGCACTTTGGGAGGCCTAGGCGGCAGATCACCTGAGGCCAGGAGTTCGAGCCAGCCTAACCAGCATGGTAAAACCCCATCTCTACTAAAAATACAAAAATTAGCCAGGTGTGGTGGTGCGCGCCTGTAATCCCAGCTACTTGGGATGCTGAGGTGGGAGGATCGCTTGAACCCAGGAGGCGGAGGTTGCAGTGAGCTGAGATCATGCCACTGCACTCCAGCTTGGGCGACAGAGTGAGACCCCACCTCAAAATGATCAAGTGCACCCAAAGTCTTGGCTTTAGTGTTCCACTGTGAGGAATTGAGCCTGACAGATACAGTGGGCAACAATATGAACAAGAGTGTTCTTTGCAGCCTCATTTGTGGTATCAACGAAAGGAAGGGAGGGTAAATTGTCCATTCATGGTGGGCTGCTTTTAGGAATTGTGCATCCAGACAGGTGGACACTCCCGTAAGTTGATTCATGGGAATAGAGGGCTGAGGTCTGGGCTGAGCCAGCAAAGATAAGGAAGCGTCTGGCCATTAATTCAATCAACCAGTATTTATTGAGTACCTTGTATGTGCCAGGCACTCCTCTAGGCTTGGGGGTAGGAATGAAGGAAACACTGTTCTTGAGGGCAAGCCAGACAAATGTGAAAAGTAAATGCTATAGTAAGGAGAAAAAAGCTAAGAGAAGGGGCGGGATGTAGTTGGAGGAATATACAATTTTATTATTTATTTTAGAGACAAGGTCTAGTTCTGTCACCCAGTCTGGAGTGCGGTGGCATGATCATAGTTTACTGCAGCCTCGATCTGCTGAGTTCAAGTGATCCCCCCACTTCAACCTCCTAAGTATCAGGGAAGATAGGCACATTTTACCATGCCAGCTAATTTTAAAAATTTCTTGGCCGGGCGCAGTGGCTCAAGCCTGTAATCCCAGCACTTTGGGAGGCCGAGATGGGCAGATCACGAGGTCAGGAGATCCAGACCATCCTGACTAACACGGTGAAACCCTGTCTCTACTAAAAAATACAAAA
>NW_016827607.1:143841-147802 GCF_001698545.2 Rhinopithecus bieti
TTTTATTTTATTTTAATTATTTTATTTTATTTTATGAGACAGAGTCTCGCTCTGTCGCCCAGGCTGGAGTGCAGTGGCGGGTTCTCGGTTACAGCAACCTCTGCCTCCTGGGTTCAAGCTATTCTCTTGCCTCAGTCTCCTGAGTAGCTGGGATTACAGGCAAATGCCACCACACCCGGCTAATGTTTGTATTTTTAGTAGAGACGGGGTTTCACCATGTCAGCCAGGCTGGTCTCAAACTCCTAACCTGAAGTGATCTGCCCGCCTCGGCCTTTCAAAGTGCTGGGATTACAGGCGTGAGCCACCTGTATCCGGCCAATTTTTAAATTTTTATAGAAATGGTGTCTCACTATGTTTCCCAAGCTGGTCTTGAACTCCTGGGCTCAAGCAATCCTCTGGCCTTGGCCTCCCAAAGTGCCAGGATTATAGGTGTGAGCCACTGCACCTGTCTTCATCTTCTCTCTTGAACTTGCTCTCCTGTCATATTTTCTTTTTTTTTTTTTTTGAGACGGAGTTTCACTCTCGCCCAGGCTGGAGTGCAGCGGCCGCATCTCAGCTCACTGCAAGCTCCGCCTCCCGGGTTTACGCCATTCTCCTGCCTCCGCCTCCTGAGTAGCTGGGACTACAGGCGCCCGCCACCTCGCTCGGCTAATTTTTTGTATTTTTTTTTAGTAGAGACGGGGTTTCACCGTGTTAGCCAGGATGGTCTCGATCTCCTGACCTTGTGATCCGCCCGTCTCGGCCTCCCAAAGTGCTGGGATTACAGGCTTGAGCCACCGCGCCCAGCCTCCTGTCATATTTTCTACCTTGGTCAACGACACTTCTGTTCTCTGCCTCCACCCACCGCTGCCTGCCACTGATCACCTAAACTCAAAGGCCAGGGATCCTGGATTTAAACCTTTCCTTTCCCTCCCTTACCTACCAAATCTGATGCTTCTTCCTTATTCCTCAAATCCATCCACCTCTTCCTCTGCTCCTCAATACCAAGAGGTAAGTCCTTTCTTCATTGGCTCTATTGTTGGGGCCAAAATGGGAGCCCCTCTCCAGCTTCTCAGGAGGCTGAGGCAGGAGAAAGGATCACTTGTGGCCAGGAGTTTGAGGCCAGCCTGGGAAACATGGAGAAACCCTGTCTCTACTAAAAATACAAAAATTAGCCAGGCATGGTGGCATATGACTATGGTCCCAGCTATTAGGGAGGCTGAGGTAGGAGGATCGCTGAAGCTGGCGAGGTCAAGGCTGCAGTGAGCTGTGATCATGCCACTGCTCTCCAGCCTCAGTGACAGAGACCTCAGACAGAGCGAGGTCCCAGGCAGACTTGGGTTCCCTTGTGGGCAAGAACCACTCCCCCCAAAAATATGAATATTCACATAGCATTGACTTTGTGCCAGCCTCTGTTTTAAACATCTTTGATACTAAACTCACAACAGGGCTGGAAGGAGGGTATTATTATAATTCCCACTTAACATAGGAAACTGAAGCACTGAGAGGTCAAGTAGCTTGCCATAGGTCACACAGCTATCAAGTGGCTATCTGAGAGGTTAACTCAGGCAGTCGGGCTCTCTAGTATGTGCTCAGCTAATGGGTGTCTGCTCTGCATGCTTTATTTATTTATTTATTTATTTATGAGATAGAGTTTTGCTGTTTTTGCCCAGGCTGGAGTGCAGTGGTGCAATCTCACTGCAACCTCTGCCTCCTGGGTTCAAGTGATTCTCTTGCCTCAGCCCCCCGAGTTGCTGGGATTACAGGTGCACACCAACAGGTCCAGCTAATTTTGTATTTTTAGTAGAGACAGTGTTTCACCATGTTGACCAGGCTGGTCTCGAACTCCCAACCTCAGGTGATCCGCCCACCTCGACCTCCCAATATTTTTTTTTTTTTTTTTGAGATGGAGTCTTACTCTGCCACCCAGGCTAGAGTGCAGAGGCGTGATCTCGGCTCACTGCTAGCTCCACCTCCCAGGTTCAAGGGATTCTCCTGCCTCAGCCTCCTGAGTAGCTGGGATTACAGGCAACTGCCTCCATGCCTGGCTAATTTTTGTATTTTTAGTAGAGGCGAGGTTTCACCCTGTTGGGCAGGCGGGTCTCTAACTCCTGACCTCAAGTGATCCACCTGCCTTAGCCTCCCAAAGTGCTGGGATTACAGGCGTGAGCCACCGCACCTGGCCATATGTGCCCAACTTTCTAAAATGTTGACTCAAATTTGTTTGAAACCATGCAGGCAAAATGAAGTAGGTCTATGAGCTACATTTGGTCTGTAAGCCACTAGTTTGCATCCTTCTGGGTTATACAATTTCCCTTCTTCACATAAGTCACGGGAGAATAGAGGGGGAGTATTTTTTTTGCACAGAATCCTTTGGATTCTCTCTGATCTCTTTGTTTCTGAAGTTCATGATCCCAGAAGTCCTGATTTCTTCTATAATCTGAAAAAAATTCCCAACTCCCACCATTATACCAACTCAGAGTATTTTTTTTCTTCTTTTGAGCTCTGCTGCCTCCTAGTTCTGAGTTGACTTATCCTCACGGAGGGTTCTCAAGCTTTAGAAGCAGAAAGAGGCCAGGCACAGTGGCTCACGCCTATAATCCCAGCACTTTGGGAGACTGAGATGGGCGGATCACCTGAGATCAGGAGTTCAAGACCAGCCTGGCCAACATAGTGAGATCCCATCTCCTGAAAAATAGAAACAAAATTAGCTGGGCATGGTGGTGCATGCCTGTAGTCCCAGCTACTTGGGAGGCTGAGGTAGGAGGATCACCTGAGCCCAGGAGGTGGAGGTTGCAGTGAGCCGAGATCACACCACTGCACTCCAGCCTGAGCGCCGGAGTAAGACTCTGTCTCAAAAAAAAAAAAAAAAAAAAAAAAAAAAGAAAGAAAAAGGAAAAGAAAAAAGGTCCAAATTTGCCCCCTACCAACTCTTTCCTGGTTTTGAAGAAAGAATTTCCTTCCTAGGGTTTTAGGACCCACCTACCTCATTCTTTTGCAAGGATCACTCACACTTGTGTGAGTATGAACAAGCCCCTTTTCAAAAAAAGTCCTCACTGTGGGCAAGGCTGGGGCAGTGCAGCTGCATGGGTGGGCCATGGGCACTGCCCTGCTGAGGGGAGGGACTGGGATCCCAGACCCCTTCTACCTGCTTTATCTCTGAGACCAGGAACCAAGGGACCATGTCCTACAGTTGCTGAGCAGGGATGCTGCCCCTAGAGTCCCTTGTCCAACACTCTCCCCTTTCCTGTGTTCAGAGGTTTGGGCTCTGGGTAGCAAAACTGAAGACAGTTCATCTTTAGAGATATCGGCCCGGCGCGGTGGCTCACGCCTGTAATCCCAGCACTTTGGGAGGCCGAGACAGGCAGATCACGAGGTCAGGAGATGGAGACCATTCTGGCTAACGAGGTGAAACCCCATCTCTCCTAAAAATACAAAAAATTAGCTGGGTGTGGTGGCGGGCGCCTGTAGCTCCAGCTACTCGGGAGGCTGAGGCAGGAGAATGGCGTGAATGCTGGAGGCGGAGCTCGCAGTGAGCTGAGATCGGGCCACTGCACTCCAGCCTGGGGGACAGAGCAAGACTCTCTGTCTCAAAAAAAAAAAAAAAAAGTTGAAAACTCTGACCCCACCTCAGGGCCTTTTCCTGTTTACTCTTCCTGGAATTCTCTTCCCGAGCATGGTCCCATGGCTGGCTCCCAAATGTCACCTTCTAGGAGAGGTCTTCCCTTGATCAAAATTACCTCCCCTGTGATCTTCACCTCCATATAATCTCATAAACTGCCTTTTTTTTTTTTGAGACAGGGTCTCACTCTTGTCCAGGCTGGAGTGCAGTGTCATGGTCAGGGCTCACTGCAGGCTCGACCTCTGTCCATCAATCGATCCTCCCACCTCAGCCTCCTGAGTAGCTGGGATCACAGATGTGCGCCACCAAGTCCAGCTAATTTTTATTTTTTATTCGTGTACACGGCGGGGGGGGGAGGGG
>NW_016827607.1:147995-154290 GCF_001698545.2 Rhinopithecus bieti
GGGGGGGGGGAGGGGGGAGGGGCGGGGACTTGCTATGTTACCGGGCTGGGCTCGAACTCCTGGCCTCAAGCGATCCTCCCACTATGGTCTCCCAAAACGCTGAAATTATAGGTGTGAGCCACCACGCCCCCCTCATCGCTTACTTTATTTTATGAATTGCGTTAACCTCTCTACAAAAGCAATGTCATCCGTCTTTCCCTCCAGGGTGCAAGTCCCCTTCCTTCCCTGGTTCCGGAATTCCCCTCTCAGTGCGATCCCTCTTGGCAAAGCGCTGGCACCCGCGGCTCCTCGGTCCCGCTGCGCTGGCGGCCGCCCTGGCCTTCCCTGGGCTGCCATGAGGCACTACTGCCTTACGCGCAACATAAACACAGACACCGCATTGGACCGGGGCATGCTTTAATCGGGAGGGCTGGAGTAGAGGACTGCCCGCCGAGGGGTGTGGTCATGGTGGGCGGAGCCTTGGGGGCCAGTCTACTGGTGGGCGGGACCCAAGGGGAGCAGCCAGTAGGGAAGTTGGGCGAGTTCCAGAATCAGAGGGCGTGGCCGTGTCTGCGGGTGGGCGGGGACTCCGTGGGGTGGGCGGGGACTCCGTGGGGAGGGCGGTGGGCGGGGCTTACATGCCGGGCACCACCCCATTGGTCTCCAAGTCGGTGAGGTTGCCCCGCAGGTTCTGCTCCTCTTCGAAAGCCTTGAAAAGTGAGTTGAAGTTGCCGGCTCCAAAACCCTGGGGCGAGAAGGAGAAATGAGCCAGGGACCCAGAAAACCGAGTGTGCTAGCTGCCTGTCCCCTCGGGCCTGCCGGAGACAAGCGGTACCTGGTGGTTGTGGCGCTGGATGACTTCCAGGAAGAGCGTGGGCCGGTCCTGCACCGGTTTGGTGAAGATCTGCAGGAGGTAGCCTTTCTCGTCGTAGTCCACCAGGATTTTCAGCTCCTAGGCGGGAGACAGGGGTCTCTGCTAGGGGAGGCAGGTCTCTGTCCTGGCACGGTGAGATCCTTGGAAAGTCCTCAGGGGCTCCTGTACCCCAAAAGTCTGGAAATGACCTCTTTTTCTGGCAGTTCCAGCCACCTCCAAATATATCCCCAAACTGTCCTATTACCATTCCCCTACTACAGTTCCAGACTGCTGCCTGCTTCTAATCTTGTATCCTTACAATCCACCCTCCCCGCAGACATTATCGGGACCCCCCCTTTTTTTTTTTCAGACGGAGCCTTGCTCTGTTACCCAGGCTGGAGTGCAGTGGCGCAATCTCAGGTCACTGAAACCTCCACCTCCTTGGTTCAAGCGATTCGCCTGTCTCAGCCTCCCGAGTAGCTGGGACTACAGGCGCAGGCTACCATGGCCGGCTAATTTTTGTATTTTTTGTAAGACGGGGTTTCACCATATTGGTCAGGTTGGTCTCAAACTCCTGACCTCAGGTGATCCACCCACCTCGGCCTCCCAAAGTGTTGGGACTACAGGCGTGAGCCACCATGACCGGCTGAGGGGTCTTTTAAAAATCGGATCATGTCATTCCCCTGTTTAAAATCCTCCAGTGGAAATCGGAACCCTCATGTACTGCTGGTGGGACTGTAAAATGGTGCAACCACTTTGGAAAACAGTCTGGTAACTTCTCAGAAAGTTAAACATACAGTGTTGCTTCCTTAAAATACAGATTAAAAAAAAAAAAGGGTGGCCGGGCATGGTGGCTCATGCCTGTAATCACAGCACTTTGGGAGGCTGAGGCAGGTGGATCACCTGAGCTCAGTTTGAGACCAGTCTGGCCAACATGGGGAAACCCAGTCTCTACAAAAAAAAAAAAAAATACAAAAATTAGCCTGGGCAAGGTGGCTCACGCCTGTAATCCCAACACTATGGGAGGCTGAGGCGAGTGAATCACCCGAGGTCAGGAGTTCAAGACCAGCCTGGTCAACATGATGAAACCCTGTCTCTACTAAAAATACAAAAAAAATATTAGCTGGGCATGGTGGCACATGTCTGTGATCTCAGTTACTTAGGAGGTTGAGGCAGGAGAATCGCTTGAACCCGGGAGGTGGAGGTTACAGTGAGCCAAGATCACCCACTGTACTCCAGCCTGGGAAACAGAGCAAGACTCTGTCTCAAAAAAAAAAAAAAAAAAAAAAAAAAAAAATTAGCTGGGGGGGGGGGGGGGGCGCCTATAATCCCAGCTACTAGGGAGGCTGAGGCAGGAGAATTGCTTGAACCCAGGAGGCTGGAGATTACAGTGAGCCAAGATTGCGCCACTGCACCCCAGCCTGGGAAACAAAGCAAGACTCTGTCTCTACCGGGCGCGGTGGCTCAAGCCTGTAATCCCAGCACTTTGGGAGGCCGAGACGGGCGGATCACAAGGTCAGGAGATCGAGACCATCCTGGCTAACATGGTGAAACCCCGTCTCTACTAAAAGATACAAAAAACTAGCCGGGCGAGGTGGCGGGCGCCTGTAGTCCCAGCTACTCAGGAGGCTGAGGCAGGAGAATGGCGTAAATCCAGGAGGCGGAGCTTGCAGTGAGCTGAGATCCGGCCACTGCACTCCAGCCCAGGCGACAGAGCGAGACTCTGCCTCAAAAAAAAAAAAAAAGACTCTGTCTCTAAACAAACAAAAGGGAACAAGGAATTACCATGTGACCTAGCTACTTCTAGGTATATACCAAAGTGCATTGAAAACATGTCCATACAGAGCCTTGTTCACAGATGTTCACAGTAGCATTATGTATAACACCCCAAAAGTGGAAACAACCCAAATATCTATCGACGAGGAATACATAAACAATGTGTGGTCTATCTATACAATGGGATATTTTTCAGCCACAAAAAGGAACGAAGCACTGACACACACCCCAATGCAGATGAACCTTGAACACATGCTATGGGAAAGAAGCTGTTCACAACAGGCCTATTTTGTGATTCCTTTTTTTTTTTTTTTTCGAGACGGAATTTCGCTCTGTCGCCCAGGCTGCAGTGCAATGGCGTGATCTTGGCTCACTGCAACCTCTCCCTCCCTGGGTTCAAGCAATTTTCCTGCCTCAGGCTCCCCAGTAGCTGGGATTACAGGTGCCTGCTACCACTCCCGGCTCATTTTCGTATTTTTAGTAGAGACAGAGTTTCACCGTGTTGGCCAGGCTGGTCTTGAACTCCTGACCTCATGATCTGCCCGCCTCGGCCTCCCAAAGTGCTGGGATTACAGGCGTGAGCCATCACGCCCAACCTTTGTGATTTCTTTTAATGAAATGTCCAGAATAGGCAAATCTATAGAGACTGAAGGTAGATTAACGATGCCTAGGGCTAGGGTGGGAGAGGGGAAGGGAACAGAAGGGTTGGGAGGTGCTGGCTGAGAGGCTCAAGGTTTCTTCTGGGGTGACAAAAATGTTCTAAAATTGATTTTTTGCCCAGTCTGGAATGCAGTAGCCTGATCATGGCTCACTGCAGCTTTGACCTCCTGGCCTCAAGTGATTCTTTCACCCCAGCCTCCTGAGTAGCTGGGACTACAGGCACGAACCACCATGCCTAGCTAATTTTTTAAAACTGTTTTTTTGTAGAGACAGGGTCTCCCTATGTTGCTCAGGCTGGTCTTAAACTCCTAGCCTCAAGCAATCCTCTCACCTCAACCTCTGAAAATGCTGGGATTATAGATGTGAGCCACTGTGTCTGGCCTAACTGTTTTTGTTTTTCTTTTAGACAGGGTATCGCCCAGGCTGGAGTGCAATGGCCTGATCATGGCTCACTGTAGCCTTTACCTCCTGGGTTGAAGTGATTCTCCCACTTCAGCCTCCCCTGTAGCTGGGACCACAGACACAGATCACCACGCCCAGCTAATTTTTTTTTCTTTTTGTAGACACCTGGGTTTCACCATATTGACCAGGCTGGTCTCAAACTCCTGACCTCAAGTGATCCACCTGCCTTGGCCTCCCAAAGTGCTGGGATTACAGGCATGAATGACCACACCCAGTCCTATAGTGGATCTTTTTTTTTTTTTTCTTTGCGATGGAGTCTCGCTCTGTCACCCAGACTGGAGTGCAGTGGCATGATCTCAGTTCACTGTAACCTCCACCTCCCGGGTTCAAGCAACTCTCCTGCCTCAGCCTCCTGAGTAGCTGGGATTACAGGTGCGTGCCACCATGCCTGGCTAATTTTGTATTTTAGTAGAGACAGGATTTCACCATGTTGGTCAGGCTGGTCTTGAACTCCTGACCTCGTGATCCGCCCGCCTCAGCCTCCCAAAGTACTGGGATTACAAGCATGAACCGCCACACCCAGTCCTAAAATGGATTTTGATGATAGTTGCACAACATAGCAAATAGCTAAAAATCATAGAATTGTACACCTTAAAAATATGACATGTTACGTGACATGTCAATAACACTACTAAAACCAAACCAAAAAACCCTCCAGTGGTTTCTGGCCACAAAAGAACAAAATCCAGACTCCTGAATAACAGCTCACATGAGGAACTTGCTCTTGCTTACCTGTCTGACCTAAGTCACCACTCAAAACAACCTCATCCACTCTAGCCTGTTCTTTCTGTTCCTCAGACGCTCGGGGCTTGCTCCTACCTCGGCCCTTGCTGATGCCTCGGCCAGGAATGAATGTCCTTCTTCCCGCTGTTTACATGGTCAGCTCCCGCTCATGATCTAGACTTCACTCAAATGTCACCTTCTCAGAGAGGCCCTCCCTGACTACTCTCTGTAAAGTAGCCCCAGGCCGTCTGTTTGAACTTCCTGCACTGGCTATCTCTGACAGTGCTTTTATTGTTTATTTGTTTGTCATCTGTCTCCTTCCACATAGGCCCCAGAATAAATGTCCCTTGCCCGCAGGGACTTGGTCTGGGCTCCCCTCCAGGCTGAGACGATATTTCTGAAAAGATGGAGCACAGGGGTCGTACTCCCCATAAGGCTGCGGATCCTGCCTGGGCCTCACCTCCAGGACATCAATGTTCTCCTTCACCTTGATCTTGGCCGTCTTCAGCTTCTCCCGCAGTTGTTTGTAGTACGTGGAGGGAACAGATAAGAACTCCATGCCTCTCTCTCTCAAGTGGCGAATCTGTTTCGGAGCAAAGTTGAGGTCAGCCTTCGGCCTCCAAGTTCAACTCCCTTAGCCAGGTGGAGGTGCTGGGTCATCAGGAGGCGGGTCCCTGTCCTAGCTCCCCTCAACTGCCAGGATGCCGTGTGGCCTCTTCCCCTTTCTTCTGTCATGGGCCCCATTAGAACAACTGCTAGATTTATAGAACACTCACCATGTGCCTGCCTCGAGCACTTTTTTCTTTTTTGAGATGGAGTCTCTGTTGCCCAGGCTGGAGTGCAGTGGCATGATCTTAGCGCACTGCAACCTCTGCCTCCCGAGTTCAAGCGATTCTCCTGCCCTTGCCTCCCGAGTAGCTGGGATTACAGGTGCCCGCCATCACTCTCAGCTATGTGTTTTTAGTAGAGATGGGGTTTCACCATGTTGGCCAGGTGTGTCTCGAACTCCTGACCTCACGTGATCCACCCACCTCGGCCTCCCAAAGTGGTGGGATTATAGGTGTGAGCCACTGCGCCCAGCCTGAGCACTTTCTACATATTCCCTCATTATGTCCATGCAGCAATCTTTTGAGGCAGCTGGAGGACTATTCTCTCATTTCATAGCTGGGGAAACTGAGGCATCAAAAGATTAAGGATCTATTAGGCCAGGTGTGGTGGCTCATGCCTGTAAGCCCAGCATTTTCGGAAGCCGAGGCGGGCAGTTTACTTTGAGGTCAGGAGTTGGAGACCACCCTGACCAACATAGTAAAACCCTGTCTCTACTAAAAATACAAAAAAGAAGGCCGGACGTGCTGGCTCACGCCTGTAAACCCAGCACTTTGGGAGGCCAAGATGGGCAAATCATGAGGTTAGGAGACCGAGACCATCGGGCTAACACAGTGAAACCCCAACTCTACTAAAAATACAAAAAAAAAAAAAAAAAAAAAAAGTCCGGCGTGGTGGCGGGCGCCTGTAGTCCCAGCTACTCAGGAGGCTGAGGCAGGAGAATGGCGTGAACCCAGGAGGCAGAGCTTGCGGTGAGCCGAGATCGCGCCACTGCACTCCAGCCTGGGCGACAGAGTGAGACTCCGTCTCAAAAAATAAATCAATAAATAAAATAAAAAATACAAATACAAATACAAAAAAAAGTTATCCAGGCGTGGTGTCATGCACCTGTAGTCCCAGCTACTCAGGAGGCTGAGGGAGGAGAATTGCTTGAACCCAGAAGGAGGAGCTTGCAGTGAGCCAAAATCACGCCACTGCACTCCAGCCTGGAAGACAGAGCAAGATTCCATCTCAAAA
>NW_016827607.1:154950-160273 GCF_001698545.2 Rhinopithecus bieti
AAAATCTTTTTTTGGGGTTGGGGGAAGATAGGGCCTCACTCTCTGTCACCTAGGCTGCAGTAAAGTGACTCGATCATAGCTCTCTGCAGCCTTGAAATCCTTGGCTAAATGGATCTTCCTGCTTCAGCCTCCCAAGTAGCTAGGACTACAGGCATGAGCCACAAGCCTGGTTAATTTTGTTTACTTTTTGCGGAGACAGGGTCCCATTATTTTGCCAGGCTGATCTCTAACTTCTGGGCTCAAACAATCCTTCTGCTTTGGCCTCCTGTGTAGTTGGGACAACGGGCATGAGCCACTGTGCCCGGTCCTAATTTCCTGTATTTATTATTATTTTTCTTTCTGAAGTGGAGTTTCACTCTTGTCACCCAGGCTGGGGTGCAGTGGTGCGACCTTGGCTCACTGCAACCTCTACTTCCTAAGTTCAAGCAATTCTCCTGCCTCAGCCTCCCGAGAAGCTGAGATTACAGGCGCCCGCCACCACGCCCACATAATTTATATATTTTTAGTAGAGACGGGGTTTCACCATGTTGGCCAGGCTGGTCTCAAACTCCTGACCTCAGGTGATCCCCCTGCCTTGGCCTCCCAAAGTGCTGGGATTATAGGCATGAGCCACTGTACCCAGCCCTGATTTCCTCATTTTTAAGGTAAGGCAACTAAAGTCCATAGACATCACTGAATCTCCCAGAGACACAGAGCAAGCCACTGGCAGAACTGGGACCATCACCCAGGCTTCCTGATACCCTGGCACCTACCACCTCCAAAGCCCAGGGGTTCTGTGGAGACTGAACTCTCTGGGGTGGGTGGGGCTGTGCCTGCCGATGAGTTGCAGGAAGCAGTGAGGGCATCTGTCAGTCTCCCAGCCCGGAGAAGTGGGCCCAGGACTGCCGCCACTCCTCTCTCGATTTTGCAGAGACTGTCCCTGGCTCTGAATAAGAGAGGAATTTGGACGGGGAAGGGGGTTCTAACCGCTGTGATGATGTCTTGGGTGTTGAGGGCGATGTGCTGGACCCCAGCGCCCCCGTTGTAGTCCACATATTCCTGGGGAGGGAAACAAGGAGACCACTGTCATTTGCCCCGTCACCTACATCCCTGACCCTGCAAGTGCCCCCAGACCTCTTCCCTGCTCCCCTTTCCCCCAGCCAGGGGCAGCCTCACCTGGATCTGGGACTTCTTCTTGCCAGGCGCTGGCTCATTGATGGGCATCTTGATGGACTCTTCATAGTTGGCCACCACAATGGATCGCAGAGAGCTATATTCTGTGTGCACCTGCGTGTCATCCACAGACCAGAAGCGGTGGAACTGCAGGTTTTTCAGGTACCTGTAGGGTGGGCGGTGGGACACATCTGCTCTGAGTGCCTCCAGGGACGGCCTCCATCACCCCATTTCCACCTTCCAGAATCTGTCCCTGAGCAGGCTCCAGAAAGGAGATGCCATTGCCACCATACCCATCAGAGATTTAGATCTTTCTGTTGTTGTTGCTCGAGACAAAGTCTTACTCTGTTGCCCAGGCTGGAGTGCAGTGGTGAAATCTCGGCTCACTACAGCCTCAACCTCCAGGCTCAATTGCTCCTCCCACCTCAGCTTCCCAAGTAGCTGGGACTACAGGCATGTGCCACCACACCTGGATAATTTTTGGGTATTTTTATTTTTTGTTTTTTGAGACAGAGTTTCGCTCTTGTCACCCAGGCTGGAATGCAGTGACGCAATCTTGGCTCGCTGCAACTGCCACCTCTTGGTTCCAAGCGATTCTCCTGCCTCAGCCTCCCAAGTAGCTGGGATTACAGGCATGCACCACCATGCCCAACTAATTCTTTGTATTTAGTAGAGACAGGGTTTCACTGTGTTGGTCAGGCTGCTCTCGAACTCCTAACCTCAGGTGATCCACCTGCCTCAGCCTCGCAAAGTGCTGGGATTACAGGTATGAGCCACTGTGCCCAGCTGTATTTTTTGTAGAGATGGGGTCTCACTATGTTGCCCAGGCTAGTCTTGAACTCCGGGGTTCAAGCCATCCGCCTGCCTGGGCCTCCAAAATGCTATGATTCCAAATATGGGCCACCACACCCAGCCTAGATTTGTGCCTTTATGACGACATTTTTCTTTCAAGTGGAAGTGTCTTGGAACGAAATACGTACAGGATGGCAAGGCTCCCACAGATGGAAGTAAAGTGTTTTGAGAAAAGGCCCTTGCTTTTTCCTCTGGGTTGTGGCAGCCTCTGGGTTGTGGCAGTCTTCCTCCAAGCCTCCGTGGACTGTGATGCCCCCAGGGTTCCTCAGAGGGAGGGCCTGTGGGTTGCTTTGGGCCTCAAGTCCACTGGTCTCCATGTTGACAGTTTTATAGTGAATAAATGCATCAGTGGCCTCAGGCTAACTCCCATCATTTTGTGCTGTATTTTCCACTTTCATTTTATTTTACTTTATTTTATTATTAGTACTATTATTTATGTTTAGATAAAGTCTCGCTCTGTCACCCAGGCTGGAGTGCAGTGGTGTAATCTCAGCTCACTGCAACCTCCACCTCCCTGGTTCAAGCAATTCTCCTGTCTCAGCTTCCCAAGTAGCTGGGACTACAGGCACATACCGCCACATCCAGCTAATGTTTGTATTTTTAGTAGTGATGGGGTTTCGCCATGTTGGTCAGGCTGGTCTTGAACTCCTGACCTCAGGTGATCCACCTGCCTCTGCCTCCCAAAGTGCTGGGATTACAGGCATGAGCCACTGTGCCCGGTCTATTTTATTTTATTCATTTATTTTTTGGAGACAGAGTCTTTCTCTGTTGCTCAGGGTGGAGTTTCGCTTTGTTGCCCAACCTCTACCTCCAGGGTTCAAGCGATTCTCCTGCCTCAGCCTCTTGAGTAACTGGAATTACAGGCGCCCGCCACCTCGCCCACCGAGTTTTTGTATTTTTAGTAGAGACGGGGTTTCTCCATATTGGTCAGGCTGGTGTTGAACTCCTGACCTCAAGTGCTCCTCCCACCTCGGCTTCCTAGAATGCTGGGATTACAGTTGTGAGCCACTGCATCCAGTTGTATTTTCCACTTTACTGCAAGGACCAGGGAGTGGGCCAGTCCACCATGGGGACCCGTCATCTTCACGCAGAGGGAGAGGGCCAGGGTCTCACCATTCGGAGGCGGACACCATCTCCTGATCAGGCTGGTTTCCCACAATGTGGTCAATAATCTCGAGACTGCATTTGGGCCTGGGAAGGGAAGAAAATGGGGGTGAGAAGGTGGCTACCCCCCAGATTGCTCCCTTCTCCATGACCCCTCAATAATAATAATAGCTCACACTTCTGTTTTCGGAGTTTTATTTTTTGGTAGAGATGGAGTCTCTACACAAAGACAGACTCTTTTGTTGCCCAGGTTGGTCTAAAACTCTGGAGCTCAAGTGAACCTCCTGCTTCAGACTCCCAAAGTGCTGGGATTATACGTGTGAGCCACCGCGCCCAGTCTCACACTTACGTAGCATTTACTATGGGCTGGACATTTTATTTTGTCAACTCATATACTATTACGGTCCCCATTTTACAGATGAAGAAACTGAGGTCTAGAGAGATGAAGCGACTTGCCCAGGGTGAAATGGCTATGAAGTAACAGAGCTGGGATTTGAACCCGGGAAAGTTTGGTTGCAGAGGCCATGGTCTCAGCTTCTATGCCACCTCTGCAAGCACCCCCAAGGACTTCCAGGAATTTCCTAGCCAGCTCCATTCTGCCCCAACACACATGCACAGTGGACATGGAGGAAGGGGCATTACTTTTCACAGTACCTCAGGGCTTTCCACCCACCTCTGCCCCGAGAGACACTCACAGTTTAGGAAGTAGGGGGTCCATGAACGCTGGGGCCTCATATCCAGGCAAGAATTGGCCGGTGTAGTTCATCTTCTCCACCAGGGTGTGTGTGGTGTCCCCATACTACGAGTGGAAAACAGCCTGGCTTGGCCCCTGGGAACCCATCCCCGCCGAGGACAGGGCACATTTCTTTTTTTATTTTTCTTTTTTGAGACGGAGTCTCGCTCTGTCACCCGGGCTGGAGTGCAGTGGCCGGATCTCAGCTCACTGCAAGCTCCACCTCCCAGGTTTACGCCATTCTCCTGCCTCAGCCTCCCGAGTAGCTGGGACTACAGGCGCCCACCACCTCGCCCGGCTAGTTTTTTTTTTTTTTTTTTTTTTAGTAGAGACGGGGTTTCACCGTGTCAGCCAGGATGGTCTCGATCTCCTGACCTCGTGATCCGCCCGTCTCGGCCTCCCAAAGTGGTGGGATTACAGGCTTGAGCCACCGCGCCCGGCCGACAGAGCACATTTCATAGCGCTACGTAGCCCTGGGTTCCAACCCGTATCTGACCCTAACCGGATGCGTGATCTTGGGCAAGTCACTTCTCCTTTCTGAAATAAACTGCAATCTGTCACTAGTTTGAGCGTTTCTTTGAGGGCAGGGACACTATTTTGCTCATCGTGGTGTACCCAGCACCAAGTTCAGTGCCTGGCACAGGGGAGGTGCTCAATGAAGCACCTACTTCATTTATTTCAGTAGGTCAACTAGATGAAGAACGCAGGAGGGCACTGGATTAAATTATACTGAAGAGTGGCCGGGCACGGTGGCTCGCGCCTGTAATCCCAGCACTTTGGGAGGTGGAGGCCGGCGGATCACGATGTCAGGAGATCAAGATCATCCTGGTAAACATGATGAAACCCCATCTCTACTAAAAATACAAAAAATTAGCCGGGCGTGGTGGTGGGTGCCTGTAGTCCCAGTTACTCAGGAGGCTGAGATAGGAGAATGGTGTGAACCCGGGAGGCAGAGCTTGCAGTGAGCAGAGATCGTGCCACTGCACTCCAGCCTGGGCGACAGAGTGAGACTCTGTCTCGAAAACAAAAAAAAACAAAATATTATACTGAAGAGCTCTGTCAGCCACTTTAGCCATCTTTTTTTTTTTTTAAGGCAGAGTCTCGCTCTGTCACTCAGGCTGGAGTGCCTTGGCATGATCTCGGCTCACTGCAACCTCCATCGCCCAGGTTCAAGCGATACTCCTGCCTCTGCCTCCTGAGTAGCTGGGATTATAGGCGTGCACCACCATGCCGGGCCCACCTCAACCTCCCAAAGTGCTGGGATTACAGGCGTGAGCCACTGCACCTAGCCTTTTTTTTGAGACAGAGTCTTGCTTGTTGCCCAGGCTGGAGTGCAGTGGCATGATCTTGGCTCACTGCAGCCTCCTCCTCCTGGGTTCAAGAGATTCTCCTGCCTCAGCCTTCCAAATAGCTGGGACTACAAGCATGCGCCACCACACCTGGCTAATTTTTTTTTTTTTTTTTTTTTTTTTTTGATGTGGT
>NW_016827607.1:163114-176938 GCF_001698545.2 Rhinopithecus bieti
GCGAGACTCCGTCTCAAAAAAAAAAAAATTGAAGAAAACAGTCTGGCATGGTGGCTCATGCCTGTAATCCCAGCACTTTGGGAGGCTGAGGCAGGAGGATCATTTGAAGTCAAGAGTTTGAGACCAGTCTGGACAACATGGCGAAACCCTGTGTTTACTAAAATCACAAAAATTAGCCTGGTGTGGTGGCAGAGACCTGTAATCCCCGGGAGGCTGAGACAGGAGAATCACTTGAGCCCAAGAGGCAGAGGGTACAGTGAGCTGAGATCATGCGACTGCACTCCAGCCTAGGCAATAGAGTGAGACTCCGTCTGAAAAAAGAGAGAGAGAAAAAAAAAAAGGCCGGGCGCAGTGGTTCATGCCTGTAATCCCAGCACTTTGGGAGGCTGAGGTGGGCAGATCACCAGGTCAGGAGATTGAGACCATCCTGGCTAACACGGTGAAACCCTGTCTCTACTAAAAATACAAAAAAGAAAAAATTAACTGGGTACCGTGGCATGCACCTGTGGTCCCAGCTACTTGGGAAGCTGAGGCAGGAGAATCGCTTGAACCTGGGAGGCAGAGGTTGCAGTGAGCCGAGATCACGCCACTGCACTCCAGCCTGGGTGACAGAGCGAGGCTCCATCTTTAAAAAAAAAAAAAATTTTTTTTGAGGAAAACAAAAAAAGATCCTGTGGAGGCACAGGAAAGTTGAGTGCATGTCCCAGATCACATAGGCGTTCCAGTTCCAGTCCTTGCTCATTTAAACAGAGTCATAGAGAGGTACAGTAATATGCCCAACGTCACACAGCTCATGTGGGAACGCATGTCCTCAGACCCCATCCTTTTGCCTTCTTCAGAGCCCCTGCCTTCACCCCCTTGCTGTCATCCTCCCGCCCTGGGAGGAAGAGAAGCCTGGGAGGAGTGGCTGGTGGCTCCTACAGCCCCTGTACACTGGGCCAGGCATTATGCGGGACAGACTTGAGGGACAATGTCTGTGCTCCAAGGCCCATGGGTGGGATGGTTTGATGGAGTCAGCTGTGGGGCTCCTGGCATCTCAGTGGTGCCAACAGCAGGAGGGGCGGGGGCACCAAAGGAACGCACCGTCTGCAGCACAGCAAACTTCACCTTCCCAAACTTGTCTTGCTCTACCCAGGGCTCCCGCACGATTTTGGCGCCCCGTTCCCGTGCTTTCTGCAGAGAAGATGGGATTGGGGAAGTGGTGAGGGCAGGAGACTTCCAGAACCCTCGCCTGCTGCCCCTGCCAGGAGGCCTCTGTGTGGTCCTGCAGGCCCCTCCAGTTTCTCCAGCCCCAGGTAGGACCCCCAGCCAGCTTCACTCATTACCCCCAATACTCATGCTCATTTGGCAAGTAGGGAAACTGAGGCCCAGGCCCAGAGTTGGGGCTATGGGAGACAAACTAGGTAGGGATGGGTGTCTGTCCTGCCTCTGCTAACTCCCCCTGTGATCATTCCCCCTCTCTAGTCCTCAGTTTCACCATCTGTAAAAGAATGGTTGGATGAGAATAAGAAGAAGATGATTCATGCATTTACTTAGCAAAACTGTACTGCCTGACAGTGCTTATATCATGCACCAGGCTCTGTTCTAGATTCTAACCTTGCTCATCCTCACAGCAACGTTATGCAAAAGTAGTATTATCATCTCCATTCTTTAGGTGAGGACGTTGAAGCACAGAGACATTAAGTCACTTGCCTGAAGTCACACAGCTAAGATTCAGACCTGGACAGCCTGGCTCTGGAATGCACACTCTGAATCTCTAGGCTGCCTCTTGGGTACAGTGTTTGGTTTAGAGTTGTGCTCGAGAAATGGTAATTCTGAGGCCAGGCAAAATGGCTCAAGCCTGTAATCCTAGCACTTTAGGAGGCCAAGGTGGGCAGATCACTTGAGGTCAGGAGTTCAAAACCAGCCTGGCCAATATGGCGAAACTCCATCTGTACTAAAAATACAAAAATTAGCTGGGCGTGGAGGCGCACGCCTGTAATCCCAGCTACTGGGGAGGCTGAGGCAGGAAAATCATTTGAATCCAGGAGGTGGAGGTTGCAGTGAGCCAAGATCGCACCACTGCTCTCCAGCCTGGGTGACAGAGCAAGACTCTGACGCAAAAAAAGAAAAAGAAAAAGAAAAGGAAATGACCAGCCTGACCAACATGGAGAAATCCTGTCTCTACTAAAAACACAAAATTAGCTGGGCGTGGTGGCGCATGCCTGTAATCCCAGCTACTCAGGAGGCTGAGGCAGGAGAATTGCCTGAATCCGGGAGGCGGAGGTTGCGGTGAACCGAGATCACGCCATTGCACTCCAGCCTGGGCAACAAGAGCAAAACTCCATCTCATAAAAAAAAAAAAAAAAAAAAGGAAATGGTAATTCTGATAGAATTTCCTCCTTTGACAACCCAGCTGTGGTTAGCCCCATCTGGCAGCTGTGGAAACTGAGGCTCAGAGAGAGAGAGAGGACACACAGGAGAGGACAGGGCACCCTCCGAGCCCAGGTGTGTGTCACGCCAGCGTCTAGGCTTGTCACTGTGATGCAGCAGTGTCCTTCCAGCCCTGACCGATGGGGTCCCCATGGCAGACGGAGGCCTTCGTCTCCCAGTGTGTCCAGGCGCGTCCTCACCTGCACGATGTAGTCACAATCTTCCACCTCAAACGTGATGTCCTTCACTCCATCGCCGTGTTTCACCAGGTGATCGCCCATCTCTGTGGCCGGCAGGGAGGGGATGGCACTGCAGTCTAGGTCCCCTCACCTGGCTTTCAGTCTCCATCCAGGCCCTGAACCCAGAGCCCACCCATGGAGCCATGCGTCCACCCTCCCCGAACCCGGACCCCACCCACAGAGCCACGCGTCCACCCTCCCCGGGCACCTCACCTTTGTTCCAGGGGTTGAGCGCTGAGGAGAGGACAAACACAATCTAAGACACAAGGAGAAGGGGGTGTGGCTAGTGGTTCAGGGGGGCATGGGGAGGTGCACCCATCAGCCCCTCCCTGCTGACCCAAGACACCCCTGATGGAGCAAAAGGACTCCTGGACCTGGGTTCTAGCTCCTTCTCTGCCTTAGTTTCCCACGCTGGTCCTGAGGGATGGGGCTTACAGCCATGCCAGACCCCCTCTGGATCCTCAGAGGAGCTGCTAGCTCAGGTCTCTCTTGGGGAGAGAACTCCAGGGACCCCATCGGTCAGGGCACTACTTAAAATTCCTCCTCTGATATCCCAGGTTTTCTGAGCACCTGTGGGGTCAGTCTCGGGCCGGGCTGAGGAGGAAATGAAACTAGGAAGGACCCTGTTGCATGGCTGTACGAAGGTGCCAGCAGAGGGGTCGGTGGGAGCTGAATTATATGTTTTTTGCTGTTGTTGTTGGGGTTTTTTGTTTGTTTGTTTTTGGTATTGGTTTTGTTTTTGAGATGGAGTCTCACTCTGCCGCCCAGGCTGGAGTGCAGTGGCGTGATGTTGGCTCACTGCAAGCTCCGCCTCCCGGGTTCAAGCGATTTGCCTGCCTCAGCCTCCCGAGTAGCTGGGATTACAGGTGGCCACCATCATGCCCAGCTAATTTTCGTATTTTTAGTAGAGATGGAGTTTCACCATGTTGGCCAGGCAGGGGTTGGGGGCTGTCCTGGGGGTGGCAACTCACCTTCCCTTGTTTGATTACATGGCTGACCACCTCCCGGGAACCGGTCTCCAGGCCCCTGTAGGCTAGAGGTTCAAAGCCCATCTTGCTGCAGTAGAATGACGCGGCCTGAATCACAGGGTTGCAGCAGGGTTCATGAGGGTCAAGGGGCCAGCCTGGGGGACTTCCGGAAGAGAGCCCCTGGCTCAGGTGCAGAGACCCTCCTGGGAATAAAGACTGCTGCCTGCACATTTTGCTGACAGATAACTTTCAAGCCGGTGTAATTAGGATTCAGAGCATCTGGCCCACCCTTGGCCTGATCCTCCCTCCCAAGGGCCAATCACAGACCCTGCTGGAGGCCTGCCCTTGTCAGGTGGCCCTCTGCCCTCCTCTCTGCTCACTCCAGTACCTTGCCCCGGCTTCTACCTGCTTGGCGTTGCCAACCCAGAAGGTCACAGAGTGGAAGTGGAGGAATCGGCCTCTCTCTGGCTGCAGAAGGAGAGAAGAGGTGAGGTTGAGTCCCTGAAAGTGAGTCTAGAAAAGTGAGGGTGGAGTAATGTTCCCTAGCCACCCTCCTTATCCCAGCCTCAACCACAGAACTCAGGAGCAGCGGAAGCTCATGCAGCCTTGCCAAGCCTCAAAAGAGGTTTCTCATGTGGAAGTTGAGCTCCTGGGGGTCTTGGGTGGGGAAGCCCCCTCAGGAGGCCTGCCATGGTTTCACACAGGGAAATAGCCTTATGTTGCAGCAATATGGATTTAAGTTAGACCTTAGAAAGAACTTCCAGATGGGATTAAGAGATTGGCAGGCATTTAAGAAGGGGTACAAGTTTTGTTTTTGTTTTTGAGATGAAGTTTTGCTCTGTTGCCCAGGCTGGACTGGAGTGCCGTGGTGCAATCTCGGCTCACTGCAACCTCCGCATCCTGGGTTCAAGCGATCCTCAGGTTCAAGTGATCCCCCCACCTCAGGCTCCCGAGAAGCTGGGATTACAGGGTTGCGCTACCACGCCCGGCTATATTATTGTATTTTTAGTAGAGAAGGGGTTTCCTCATGTTGACCAGGCTGGTCTCGACCTCCTGACCTCAAATATTCGCCTGCCTTGGCTTCCCAAAGCACTGGGATGATAGGCGTGAGCCACCATGCCTGGCCAGGATACAAGTTTGTTAGGAGGGTGAGGTTGAGTCCAGCTTAGTCTGGGGGAGCCCCGGGGGTAAAGCTGAGTGTGCAGTCATGCATGTCACATATCCACTCCAGTCCTTCCTCTTCTGTTGATAAAACCCCAGTCTCTCTGCACTCCAACCCCCTTCTAGACCCAGCCCCCTACATTTCCCACATTTCCCCTGCTTACCTTTGCCCCTTTGTCACTGTAAGTCGTCTAAGGAGAAAGAGAAGGACAGTGAGACTTGTAGGCTCCAACACAAGGTGCTTCTGGAGATGTTACTGAAGATGTCCCACACAAGGGGAGACAGTCATGGCACTTACCATGATTGATCTTAGTCAAACCTCCTGCTGCGAAGACTGGGACTAGCGGCCTGGGAAGTGCTGGGCTGGAGTATTTAACCCCAAGCAGGTCCCGCCCAGGCCTCCTAGTGTACTGGGGGATGGGGTAGGGAGCTGAGCCTAGCCCTGGAAGGTTCCAGGCCTGGGGGACTCTGATCCAGCCGCAGCCTCATTGAACAGGATGGTGTTGCCAGGCCCAGAAAGGGGGAGTGACGTCCACTAGTCAGTGGGAGGCAGAGTCAGGGCCAGAAGCCAAGGTCAAGCTTTTCCAGGACGCTGGGACCGTGACCATTACCGCCCAGAATCCAAAGCTCAGAAGCCAAGGCCGGCTGGAGTGCAGTGGTGGCTCCAGAACTCTTGCCTAGAGGAAAATTGAGGGGGAATTTGGAGACTGGCTCTGAAGTCCTGTTTGCAAAGCAAGTATGTGGTTTCTATTCAGGATGAAAGCGCTGTATTCCATAGCTGTTAGAGGCACGGTAGGAGAAGGTTTGCATCCTCGCTCTGCTACATATGGTGTGACTTGGGAAAATCAACATATCCCTCCGAGCCTCATTTGTAAAACAGGAGCAAGAATAGTGTGGTGGGGATTAAAGGAGATAAGCTTGCTCTTTGGAATAGGACCTGGCACACAGGACACTCTCCCTCAGTGTTGGTTATAATTCATCCTGACAGCTGAGCACATTCCTGGGCCATGTGGTTAGCAAACAGCAGGGAAGAACTGGACCGTGAACCAAGCTATGCTAACTCCAGCACCCACATTTTAAATTGCTAGATTGCCCTCTATACAAATGGGAGATATTGATATCTCCATCAGATGGAGAAACTGAGGCCTGGAGAGGTGAACACATGTCTCCTAGGTCATGGAACTGGTAAGAGCAGAGCCCCAAACTCTGGCCTATTTGATTCTGAAGTTGGATCTCATTGCACCAGTGCAGAGCACTTCTCCCTCCTTTTCTCTATTTTCTGGGCCATTCAGAAGGCAGGCGAGGTGTTCCCATCTCCTTATTCTGCCTGTCCTGGGCCTGCCCAGTGTGCTCCAGTGTCCACCTCAGCTCCTTGAGTCTAAATTTCCAATTGGGGCCAGGCGCGGTGGCTCACACCTGTAATCCCAGCACTTTGGGAGGCTAAGGCGGGAGGATCACTTGAGGCCAGGAGTTTGAGATCAGCCTGGCAACATGGTAAAACCTCATCTCTACTAAAAATACAAAAATTAGCTGGACGTGGTGGTGCACATCTGTAGTCCCAGCTACTCAGGGGGCTGAGGCAGGAGGATCACTTGAACCCAGGAGGCAGAGATTGCAGTGAGCGGGCATCACCCCACTGCCCTCCAGCCTGGGTGACAGAGTGAGACCCATCTCAAATAGTAGTAATAATAAATAAATTTCCAACTGGAAAAACTTGAGTGGAGGTGGCCCAGGGTGGAGCTCACAGGCCCAGAAGGTTCCCATGGAGGAGAAGAGCTCTGTGTAGCCCGCCTACCCTCTCCAGGCCAGCAGGAACATCTTGTCCCTTTGATTGCTGTGGCCAACTCAAACCCCCACTCCTGGACCCTGCCCTGGCTTATATCCTAAGCACAAAGGCCAATGTTTACTGACTCAAGGAAGTGTGCCATCAACAGCAGTTGGGTGCAAAGGCTGGCAGGCATCTGGCTCAGCTGGGCAGAGGTAGGAACTCTGTCCCCAACACTGTGGGTCTCAGTCCCATGCTGGGTGCACCCCTAGATGCCATTCCCATGTGTGGATAGAAAGCAAGGAGGGGAGCCTGCAGAGCCCCGTATCTGGAGTCCCCTCCCCGATGCTCCCTGTTCAGGCTGGGCTCCACTGGATAACAGATCAGCAGTGACAGGGTGTGACTGTCTCTGTTCTTTATGCCCAGCCATGCAGAGGTGGATTCCAGAGGCCTTGCTCAAGAAGCTCACTGATCAGATGGGTTCATAGGACCAGTCCCTGACAATATCCTAGTGTGCAGAAAAGCATTCACCGAGCTGGGCCTGGTGGTGAGCACCTGTAGCCCCCAGCCACTCAGGAGGCTGAGGTGGGAGGATCACTTGAGTCCAGGAGTTCAAGGCTGCAGTGAGCTATGATCATGCCACTGCACTCCAGCCTGGGGAACAGGGTGAGAACTTGTATCAAAAATAAATAAGGCAGGGCCCAGTGGCTCACACCTGTAATCCCAGCACTTTGGGAGGCCAAGGCGGGAGGATCACTTGAGATTAAGTGTTCAAGACCAGCCTGGCCAATATGGTGAAACCCCATCTCTACTAAAAATACAAAAATTAGGCTGGGTGCCGTGGTTCACGCCTGTAATCCTAGCACTTTAGGAGGCTGAGGCGGGCAGATCACCTGAGGTCAGGAGTTCGAAACCAGCCTGACCATTATGGTGAAACACCATCTCTACTAAAAATACAAAAATGAGCTGGGCATGGTGGCAGGCACCTGTAGTCCCAGCTACTTGGGAGGCTGAGACAAGAGAATTGCTTGAACTCGGGAGGTGGAGGTTGCAGTGCGAGATTGTGCTACTGCACTCCAGCCTGGGCGACAGAGTGAGACCCTGTCTCTAAATAAATAAACAAGTAAAATGGAACAAGTCTCAGTAACTGATGGTTCTTACTATAGTGTTTGCTAATATTAGAGCTTCTGGAAAAAAAACATGAAAAAGAGGCAATCTCTAAATGGAGACACACTTTCAGGGTTTTAAAAGCAGTTTTTAGTTGCTAATGAGCGCTTGTGAAGCCACACAGCTGACCCTTAGAGTCATGATTTTCTAGCTGATGGGGATCTTTTTACAGGAATCCACCTGGGCTCTGAAACTGACAGACTTAAAGGGCTTAAGAAAGCCTCGCGGCTCACGCCTGTAATCCCAGCACTTTGGGAGGCCGAGACGGGCGGATCACAAGGTCAGGAGATCGAGACCATGGTGAAACCCCGTCTCTACTAAAATACAAAAAATTAGCCGGGCGCGGTGGTGGCCGCCTGTAGTCCCAGCTACTCAGGAGGCTGAGGCAGGAGAATGGCGTGAACTCGGGAGGCGGAGCTTGCAGTGAGCCGAGATCGCGCCACTGCACTCCAGCCTGGGCGACAGAGTGAGACTCCGTCTCAAAAAAAAAAAAAAAAAAAAAAAAGAAAGCCTTGCTTCGCTCTTAGCCTCGAGACACACAGCCTTTTGGCTTCTTAGCTACCGCAGAAGAAAATCCTGAAATCACAAATTCTAGTTGCCCAAACCTGACCCCAAACTGAAAGCTCTGCAATGGGACAGTTGCTTGAGTCCAAGAGGTCGAGGCTGCAGTGAGTTATGATGGCACCACTGCACTCCAGCTTGGGTGACAGAGCGAGACTGTCTTAAAAAAAGAAAAAAAAAAAAAAGGCTGAAACCTGATGCTGTCTGCTGTGAGCTGTTTCAGTCTCAGCATGAACTCAGCCAAACTAAAAAACTGGGTAAAATTGCTCCACTCAGCAGACAGGACTTTAACTCTAGGACCCTGGCAGGTTAGAGACATCCCTCCCTGGGGCCATACATTCGCTGTGCAAACATCGTGGATGCTGCTGGACAGTCTGGGTCACTTGCAGATGTCCATGATGAGAGAGTTCCTCTCTGATGGGACCATTTACATTGGACTGCTCTTCAGCTCTGCATTTCTTTTTCTTTTTCTTTTTTTTTGAGACGGAGTCTTGTTCTTGTTGCCCAGGCTGGAGTGCAATGGCGCGATTTTGGCTCACTGCAAACTCCACCTCCCAGGTTCAATCGATTCTCCTATCTCAGCCTCCCAAGTAGCAGGGATTACAGGCATTCGCCACCACACCTGGCTAATTTTGTATTTTTAGTAGAGATGGGGTTTCACCATGTTGGTCAGGCTGGTGTCGAACTCCCGACCTCAGGTGATCCTCCCGCCTCGGCCTCACAAAGTGCTGGGATTATAGGTGTGAGCCACCAGACCTGGCTTTTTTTTTTTTTTTTTTTTTTAGACAGTCTTGCAATGTTGCCCAGGCCACTGCAACCTCCGCCTCCCAGGTTCAAGTGATTCTCCCACCTCAGATTCCCAAGTAGTTAAGACTACAGGCGTGTGCCACCACACCAAGCTAATTTTTGTATTTTTTAGTGGAGACAGGGATTTGCCATGTTGGCGAGGCTGGTCTCGAACTCTTGGCCTCAGGTCATCCTCCCGCCTTGGCCTCCCAAAGTGTTGGGATTACAGGCGTGAGCTACTGAGCCCGGCTAGTTCTGCATTTCTGGTGCTGATTCTTTCCTAACTTGTGATTCCTGCCCAAAGCAACAAGCCGAGAGAGGATACATAAGAGGGACCGTGATCCTTCCACCCACTCCTGCATATTGGACTCTCAAAATCACCCACCAAATGTTTCACTGCAGTTGATCAGTGTCTGACTTTCTCGATTTGTTGCAATTTGCAACAACAGACTAATAGCCTGATTGTCCTTCCTGCATCTTTGTCCTGATGTACTCGCCTTAGTAAGGCTGTCTATTAAATGCAACTGTCCCTCAAAAGGCATTATTTCTTCTACGCAGCTCACTAGAGAAATGATCAGAATGAAAAGGGTTGGTGGCAAACCAAGAGCAATGGCAGACACCTGTAATCCCAGCACTTTAAGAGGCCAAGATGGGAGGGTCCCTTGAGCCCAGGAGTTCAAGGTTACAGTGAGCTATAATCGCACCACTGCACTTCAGCCTGAGCAACAGAGTGAGTCCCTGTCTCTAAAAGAAAAAGAAAAGAAAAGGGTGGAGAGTTATATAAGCCCATTTTGGAAATTTGTGAAAATCCAGGGTTTTGCCCCTTCCACTTCCTGAACCTGAAATGAAGCTTTCTGGTTAAGTTGTATAAAATGTTTTCTGCGAAAAGGTTTTGTCCCTTGGCTGGGCGTGGTGGCTCATGCCTATAATCCCAGCACTTTGGGAGAGCAAGGCAGATCATTTGAGGTCAGGAGTTCGAGACCAGCCTGGCCAACATAGTGAAACCCTGTTTCTACTAAAAATACAAAAAAAAAAAAAAAAAAAAAAAAAGATAGAGAAAGAAAAAAAAAAAAAAGAAAAAAAAAAAGAAAGAAAGAAAGAAAGAAAGAAAGAAAGAAAGAAGGAAGGAAAATCTTACTTAAAGCCAGAGTAACTGCTGGCTCAATACCTGTAATGTCCCGCACTTTAGGCGGGGCGGCAGCAGACAGGAATCACCTTGACGGCCAGGGTTTGAGACCAACCTGGGCTCAACCTAGTGAGACCCTGTCTCTACAAAAAATTTAAAAAAGTAGCCGGCTATAGTGGGTGCATGCCTGGTAGTCCCAGGGTACTCAGGAAGGCTAAGTCGGGAAAGTCTCTTGAAGCCCAGGAGCTTGAGGACTCGAAGTGAGCTATGATTGGCAGCCATTCGTACTCTACGCCTGGGCAACAGAGGGAGGCCCTGATTATTAAAAAAAAAAAAAACAAAAAAAAAAACAAAAAAAAAACAACAAAAAAAAACACTCCTGTTGTAGAGTAAAATCCACATGAATTCCCATCCTCAATTATAAGGCTATCTATACACTCCACTTGGTTCATCTACCATGGCTTAAGGGTAGAAAATACTATAAACAGTCCAGGCATATTGGGCTCACGCTGTCATCCCAGCACTTTGGAGGCTGAGTGGGTGGAAATCCACTTGAGGTCAGGAGTTCGACGACCAGCCCTGGTCAACGTGATGAAACCCTGTCTCTACTAAAATAAAAATTAGGCCGGCGCGGTGGCTCAATGCCTGTAATCCCAGCACTTTGGGAGGCCGAGACGGGCAGATCACGAGGTCAGGAGATGAGACCATCCTGGCCTAACATGGTGAAAACCCCATTCTCCTAACTAAAAAAAATGCAAAAAAGACATAGCCCAGGCGACAGGTGGCAGGTGCCTGTAGTCCCAGCTACTCGGGAGGCCTAGAGGCAGGAGGAATGGCGTAAACCCGGGAGTGCGGAGCTTGCATGAGCTGAGGACTCCGCCACTGCACTCCAGCATGGGCCGACATGAGCGAGAACTCCCGTCTCTAAAAAAAGAAAAAAATAAAAAAATTAGCTGGGCATGATGGGCGGGCACCCATAGTTTTACAGCTACTGCGGAAGGCTGGAGGCACAAGAAATCCTGGACATGGGGAGGGGCGGAGGCTGCAGTGAGCTGAGATCAATAGCCAGTGCAACTCTAACCTGGGGCGACAGCAGTGACACTCTCTTTCTTTCTTTGAGCCGGAGTTTCACTTTGTCGCCAAGAGGCTGGAGTGCAATGGCGGCGATTTCTCGGCTGCACTGGTGCACCTCTTGCCTCCTGGGTTCCACAGCTCGATTCTCCTCTGCCTCAGCCCTCCCAAGTAACTGGGATTGAAGGCGCCCAACCACCCACACCCGGCTATTTGTATTTTTTAGTAGAGACGGGGTTTCGTTATGCTTGTTATGTTCTCAAAACTGACCTCACCGTCGATCCTGTCTGCCTTCTCGCTTCCCAAACTGCTGGGATTACAACGTCGAGCCACCGTGCCCAGCCACGACAATCCTTTTTCAAAAAAAAAAAAAAAAAAAAGAAGAAGAAATAAATAAATAACTATAAACAAACTAAGTATCCATCAACAGGAGATTGGCTTAATACAATAAAACATTAACTATCAAAAAGAATAAAGAGGCTGGGTGTGATGGCTCATGTCTGTAATCCTAGCACTTTGGGTGGCCAAAGCGGGAGGATCACCTGAGGTCAGGAGTTCAAGGCCAGCCTGGGCAACATGGTGAAACCCTGTCTCTACTAAAAAAATAAATAGCCGGGCGTGGTGACGGGCACGGTGTCAGGTGCTTGTATTCCCAGCTACTCAAGAGGCTGAGGCACGAATTGCTTGAACCCCAGAAGTGGAGGGTGCAGTGAGCCTAGATCGAGCCACTGCATTCCAGCCTGGGCAACAGAGCGAGACTCTGTTTAAAAAAAAGGCCAGGCACAGTGGCTCACACCTCTAATCCTAGCACTTTGAGAGGCCGAGGCGGGCGGATCACGAGGTCAGGAGATCAAGACCATCCTGGCCAACTTGGTGAACCCCTGCTTCTATTAAAAATACAAAACCAAAATTAGTCATGCATGCTGCTACCACTATGGTGGCAGGTGTCTGTAGTCCCAGCTACTCAGGAGGCTGAGGCAGGAGAATCACTTGAACCTGGGAGGCGGAGGTTGCAGTGAGCCGAGCTCACACCACTGCACTCCAGCCTAGGTAACAGAGCAAGACTGTCTCAAAAAAAAAAAAAAAAAAAAAAGAAAAAATAAACTTTTTAGATTTTTTAGATGGTGATGGGAAAAGCTCCAAGATACGTTACATTAAAAAAAAAAAAAAAAAGGCACGGAGCAGTGTATATAAGTTACCATTTGTGTAAAACAAAAACAAACAAAAAAAAAACTCCACAGTTTACAGATGGTTTTAATTTTGTTCTTACAGTTTATTTGAATTTTGCACAGTACAAAACATGCCAATAGTTCTCAGCCATTTGGCGGAGTTTAAATAAAGAGAACCAATGCACCTTGCCATTTGGAATCTTCTGATTTTGGGAGCACCCAAGTTTAGTGACTTCAGGGTTTATTTCATGCTTCTCTGCACATCTAGTTGACTTTTCTGGTTCTGCAGCAAAGTCTATTTACATGTTTTACATCATAATTTAAATGATTTAAAATTTTGTAAATATGGCTTCTATTTGTTGAGCTATAACTTACACAGAGTGAAATTCATAGAACTCTACACTGAAAAGAGTACTTTAGTGTACAGTTCTATGAATTTTTTTTTTTCTTTTTTTTTTTCTCAGCGTGCTGTGCTTTATTGACAACGCACCACTCAGGCCTTGACCGCGTACTTCCGCAGCGGGTACAGCCGCTCCTTCCGCTGCTGCTTCTCGGTCTTCAGGTTCTCCTCGTGCTTGTTGAGCCGGCGGCGCATGGCGCGTGTCTTCTTAGGCCGCAGGTCCAGGGGCTTGTACTTCTTGCCCTTGTAGAATTTCCTGAGGTTTTCTTTCTGAGTCTGGTTAATGACTGTGAGAACACGGGCGATGGATTTGCGGACGACTCGTATCTTAGAGAGCTTGGAGGCCGCACCGCCTGTCACTTTGGCGACGCGCAGCTGGGACAGTTCCACCTTCAGGTCATCCAGCTGTTTCAGCAGCTCCTCCTTCTTCTTCCCGCGAAGATCTCGAGCCTTGATCTTGGCCATTGCTGCACAGGCCGCCGATGCCGCCGCCGCTGCCCGCTCCGAGGGAAAGAGCTGAATTTTGAAAACATACAGTTGCATAACTATGACCTCAATCAAGACAGAGGACAATTCCATTACCCCAAAATGTAACCATCACGATTTCACCCTCATTGTGCACCTTTGTCCTCAATTCCCCTGCATCCCAACCCCTGGCAACCAATGATCTATTTTCTTTCCCTAGAGCTTTGCCTTTTCTAGAACGTCATATAAATGAATCCAGTAGGCCGGGTGCGGTGGTTTCCACCTGTAATCCCAGCACTTTGGGAGGCCGAGGAGAGCACATCACGAGGTCAGGAGATGGAGACCATCCTGGCTAACACAGTGAAACCTCATCTCTACTAAAAATACAAAAAAAAAAAAAAAAAAAAAAGCCGGGCGCGGTGGCTCAATCTGTAATCCCAGCATTTTGGGAGGCCAAGATGGGCGGATCACGAGGTCAGGAGATGGAGACCATCCTGGCTAACACGGTGAAACCCTGTCTCTACTAAAATTACG
>NW_016827607.1:177765-187054 GCF_001698545.2 Rhinopithecus bieti
AAAAAAAAAAAAAAAAAAAAAAAAAAGATTTGAGATTCATCCACGTTGGTGCTTGCATCCAGACTTTATTTTCTTGTTTTCTTTTCTTCTATTTTTAGACAAGGTCTCACTCATTCTGTCACCTAGGCTGGAGTGCAGTGGGACTATAGGCACACACCAACATGACTGGCTAAATTTTGTTTTTTTCAGACGGAGTCTCACTCTGTCACCCAGGCTAGAGTGCAGTGGCACAATCTCGGCTCACTGCAACCTCCGCCTCCCATGTTCAAGTGATTCTCCTGCCTCAGCTTCCCAAGTAACTGGGATTACAGGTGCCCACACCATGCCTGGCTAATTTTTGTATTTTTAGTAGAGACAGGGTTTTGCTGTGTTGGCTGGGCTGGTCTTGAGCTCCTGACCTCAAGTGGTTCTCCTGCCTCAGCCTCCCAAAGAGAGGGACCCCTGGGATTACAGGTGTCAGCCGCCGCGCTCGACCCCAGTGGCTAAATTTTTGTTTTTTTGTTTGTTTGTAGAGTCAAGGTTTTGCTATGTTGGTCAGGCTGCTCTTGAACTCCTGGCCTCAAGAAATTCTCCCACTTTGGCCTCCCAATATGTTGGCATTACGGGTGTGAGCCACAGTGCCCCGCTCAAACTTTGTTTCTCTCTATTGCTGAGCAGTGTCTCACTGTATGCTTGTGCCAGAGTTTAATACTGCTCATTGGCCAGGCACGGTGGCTCATGCCTGTAATTCCAGCACTTTGAGAGGCTGAGGCAGGAGGATTACTTGAGCTCAGGAGGTTAAGGCTACAATGATCACTTCACTGCACTCCAGCCTGGATGACACAGCGAGACCCTGTTCCCAAAAAAATGAAAACCCAAACAAACAAACAACACTGCTTATTTGCTTTCTGTAATCAGTCTATTAATAAATCAAGGGAGAATGAGTCTTGGTTACAAGACGGATACAAATGTGAAGGGTTAGAAAACAGAAGCTGGGCAATACACTTCCTCATCTTTCTTTGGTTTTGTTTTTTGAGATGGAGTCTTGCACTGTTGCCCAGGTTGGAGTGTAGTGGCGCGATCTCGGCTCACTGACCTCAAGTGATCCTCCCATCCCAGCCTCCCAAAGCGCTGGGGTTACAGGTGTGAGTCAACACACCCAGCCCTTTGCCTATTCCTTTTTCTCTTCTTTTCTTTTCTTTCTTTCTTTTTTTTTTTTTTGAGATGGAGTCTTGCTTTGTCCCCCAAGCTGGAGTACAGTGGCACAATCTTGGCTCACTGCAGCCTCTGCCTCCCAGGTTCAAGCGATTCTCCTGCCTCAACCTCCTGAGTAGGCTGGGATTACAGGCGTGTACCCCCATGCCCAGCTAATTTTTATATTTTTATTAGACATAGAGTTTCACCATGTTAGCCAGGCTGGTCTCAAACTCCTGGCCTCAAGTGATCCACCCACCTCAGCCTCCTGAAGTCTGGGATGACAGGCGTGAGTCACTATGCCCAGCCCTTTTGCCTATTTTTTTTTTTTTTTTTTTTTTTTGAGACGGAGTCTCGCTCTGTCGCCCAGGCTGGAGTGCAGTGGCCGGATCTCAGCTCACTGCAAGCTCCGCCTCCCGGGTTTACGCCATTCTCCTGCCTCAGCCTCCCGAGTAGCTGGGACTACAGGCGGCCGCCACCTCGCCCGGCTAGTTTTTTGTATTTTTTTAGTAGAGACGGGGTTTCACTGTGTTAGCCAGGATGGTCTCGATCTCCTGACCTCGTGATCCGCCCGTCTCGGCCTCCCAAAGTGCTGGGATTACAGGCTTGAGCCACCGCGCCCGGCCCTTTTGCCTATTTCTTAATAGAATTACAGTCTTTTTATTATTGGGCTATGAGAGTTCTGTTTGTTTGTTTTCTTCCTTTTGAGGCAGGCTCTCGCCCTATCATGCCGGCTGGGGTGCGAGTGCAGTGGCATGATCATATTTCACTGCAACCTCAACCTCCCCGGCTCCAGCAATCCTCCCAGCTCAGCCTCCCGAGTAGTTGGGACTACAAGCATGTGCCACTATGCCCAGTCAATTAAGAACATTTTTTTGGTGGGTGTGGTGGCTCAGGCCTGTAATCCTAGCACTTTGGGAGGCCAAGGCGGGTGGATCACTTAGGATCAGGAGTTCGAGACCAGCCTGGCCAACATGGCGAAACCCTGCCTCTACTAAAAATACAAAAATTAGCTGGACATGGTGGCAGACACCTATAATTCCAGTTGCTCAGGAGACTGAGGCAGGAGAATCAGTTGAACCTGGGAGGCAGAGGTTGCAGTGAGCCGAGATCGCGCCACTGTACTCCAGCCTGGGTGACAAGAGGGAAACTCCATCTCAAAAATTATTGGTAGACATGGGATCTCACTGTGTTACTCAGGCTTGTCTTGAACTCCTGGGCTCAGGGGATCCTCCCGCCAAAGTGCTGGGATTACAGTCATGAGCCACTGGCGTGGAAAGAGTTCTTAATATATTCTAGGTATAAATCCCTTATGAAATACATATTTGGAAGTATTTTTTTTTTCCATTTTGTAGGTTTTCACTTTTTTTTTTTTTTTTTTTTTAGTACAGTGGCTCTAGGCTCACTACAACCTCCACCTCCTGGGTTCAAGCGATTCTCCTGCCTCAGCCTCCTGAGTAGCTGGGATTACAGGCACCTGCGAACACGCCCAGCTAATTTGTGTGTTTTTAGTAGAGACAGGGTTTTACCATGTTGCCCAGGCTGGTCTCGAACTCCTGACCTCAAGTGATCCACCCACCTACGCCTCCCAAAGTGCTGGGATTGCCAGCGTGAGCCACCATGCCTGGCCTTCACTTTCTTAATTGTATTATTTGTAGTGCGATAGCTTTTAATTTTGATGAAGTCCAACGTATCTGCCTGTTCTTTAGTCACTTTTGCTTTAGTGTCTTAAGAAGTGGACTGATTTTTGTTGTTGTTGTTGTTGCTTTTTTGTAGAGATGGGGTCTACAAAAAACCGGGATGTGGAGGTTGCGGTGAGCCAAGATCGTGCCACTGCACTCCAGCCTGAGTGACACAGTGAGACTCTGTCTCAAAAAAAAAAAAAGAAGGCAAGGATGGGTGGTCTCATTGTCAGGGGGTTTAGATTTTATCTTTGAGACAATAGGGAGCAATTGAAGGTTTTTTTTTTTTTTTGAGACAGAGTTTCGCTCTTGTTGCCCAGGCTGGTGTGCAGTGGCGCAATCTCAGCTCACCACAACCGCCGCCTCCCGGGTTCAAGCGATTCTCCTGCCTCAGCCTCCCGAGCAGCTGGGATTATAGGCATGTGCCACCACACCCAGCTAATTTTGTATTTTTAGTAGAGATGGGGTTTCTCCATATATTGGTTAGGCTGGTCGTGAACTCCTGACCTCAGGTGATTCGCCCGCCTCAGTCTCCCAAAGTGCTGGGATTACAGGTGCGAGCCACCACGCCCGGCCTGTTGAAGGTTTTATAGCAGAGATGCAACATGATCAGAATATGAAAGCCTGCTCTGCTCTAGGTGAGCATAGGGAAGAGAGCTGGGCTGGAAACCCAGCTGCCCAGAGCTGCTGTGCCATTGCCCAGTGGCCTATTTGTGATTCCCCATTAGGTTTGGGGAAGAGAAATGAACCAAGAAGCTTTACATTTAAACATTGGATCTAGGCCGGGCGCAGTGGCTCAAGCCTGTAATCCCAGCACTTTGGGAGGCCGAGACGGGCGGATCACGAGGTCAGGAGATCGAGACCATCCTGGCTAACACGGTGAAACCCTGTCTCTACTAAAAAATATAAAAAACTAGCCGGGCGAGGTGGTGGGCGCTTGTAGTCCCAGCTACTCGGGAGGCTGAGGCAGGAGAATGGCATAAACCCGGGAGGGGAGCTTGCAGTGAGCTGAGATCTGGGCACTGCACTCCAGCCTGGGCGACAGAGCGAGACTCCGTCTCAAAAAAAAAAAAAAAAAAAATTGGATCTACACTGTAATCCCCTCACTTTGGGACGCTAAGGCAGGCAGATCGCTTGAGCCTAGGAATTCGACATGACCCTGGGCAACATGGCAAAACCCCATCTCTACAAAAAAACCCCAAAAATCAGCCAGGTGTGGTGGTACACACCGGTAGTCCCAGCTGCTCAGGAGGCTGAGGCTGGTGAATCGATTGAACCCAGGAGGTTGAGGCTACAGTGAGCTGTGATTATGCCACTGCACTCCAGCCTGGGTGACAGAGTGAGACCCTGTCTCAATTAAAAAAAAAAAGCATCTAAAAGCAGTAAAATAGCCTTGTGCTCTGCTTCCTGGAATCTACAACTGGAGACTCCCAAACAGGCAGAACCAGTGAGGATTCAGAGGCAGAAGTCCATGGACAGACCCTCACCCCTCCCCTGCCAGGCTCCACAGCTCTCCTAAGCACGGGCAGCTGGGACCACAGCAGGTGAAGGCTGGTCCGGGTGCCCAGTTGGTCTTGTTATCAGGGCTGGTGCTCCTGGGCAGGGCCACTTAGGTGGGGCTGGTCTTTATCTCTTGAGGTACAGAGCCCATGTGTCTGAGCTTTGAGGTGACAGAAAGCTGTATCACCAGGCACCAGTGATGGCTGGGAGGGACCAGAGAGTTGGTGGCACGGGACATGGGACCCCTGGGCTCCGAAGACTGTGTAATCTTGGACCACTCCTGGCATCCTCTGAGTCTTAGTGTCCTAACTGTGCAAGCCAGGGAGCACTGGATCTGGTGTGGACTGTAGGATGTCCTCTGTGCCTGGCACCGGGGGCACTGAGGAGTGTCCTGGAGATTTCTTTTCTTTTCTCTCTTTTTTGGTTTTCGAGACGGAGTCTCGCTCTGTCGCCCAGGCTGGAGTGCAATGGTGCAATCTCAGGCCACTGCAATCTCCGCCTCCCAGGTTCAAGTGATTCTCCTGCCTCAGCCTCCTGAGTAGCCGGGACTAACAGGAGCCCGCCCCCACGCCCAGCTGGTTTCTTTTGTATTTTTAGTAGAGACAGGGTTTCACCATGTTGGCCAGTCTTGTCTTGAACTACTGACCTCAAGTGATCCAACTGCCTCAGCCTCCCAAAGCATTGGGATTATAGGCGTGAGCCACCAAGCCTGGCCTAAAATTTATTGTCTCTCCAGCATCCACTCCTGCACTCCTAACAGCATCTCCCTTCTCCATCCTTTCCCTGCTCTGTCCATGTGGTTTGGGTGGGGAATGTGAGCCAGGACTGGGCAGTGAGAATCCCTGTGATTGGTTCAGGGCTGGGCACCTGGCCAGAACCGGCCATGTGGATTTGCTCCAGGACTTCTGCTTGAGAAAAGAGGCTCGCTCTGAGCTCTGCGTTTGCTGCACTGATCCAGTGATGCTGCAGGGGCCAGCCCTGAGTCAACTGAAGGAAAACATGCTGAAGGAAATATAAAGCCAGGACAGAGAAACCACAGCTGAGAGAAGATAGGTTGATTCCTGACGTCTGAGCAACTTGTTCCAGGCAGGAACAAGCTCCTGGATGAGCCAAACCTTTTCCCTTTTGCTTAAGCTAGTTCGAGTAGGGTTTCTGGCATTTACAGCCACTGGTGCTGACAAACACAAACAGAAAAACAGTAACACCACCACCATCTATGAGCATGTATTCACTGTCAGGCACCGAGGCAGGGACCATGCGGGTTGTCTGTTCCACAGGGATGGAGTACTTGATCATTTTGTTTAGATTTGCTGGCACACATAAAATAAAGTTGACAGATTTTAGCAGTTTTTATTATTATTTTAAAGCTCTCTGCAGACATGGCATCCCTGTGGTAGATTCTACTGTACATAACCCTTCAAGGAAGGACTCGCTGCCCAGCTGTAGGGAGACTGGTCAGCTATCACCTCCTATCAGATCTGCCTCAGCTGTGGAGACTCGGCCACAGCCTTCCCAGAGCAGCCCACATTTTGTGATTGAGCACAGGAGTAGAGAGGCTGGTCCCTTTCAGCCCAATGGGGGTGACTCTGACCAGTGAGTCTGTCTCCAGGGCCCCAGTAGGGCTAGCCAAGGCCTTGTGGAGTCTCCACTACTGAGTTATCCTTCTCCCCAGTCCAGCCTCCCCTGCTTCCTTTCACTGATGTGGATCCTTAAAACCATTTTTTTTTTTTTTTGAGACGGAGTCTCGCTCTGTCGCCCGGGCTGGAGTGCAGTGGCCGGATCTCAGCTCACTGCAAGCTCCGCCTCCCGGGTTTACGCCATTCTCCTGCCTCAGCCTCCCGAGTAGCTGGGACTACAGGCGCCCGCCACCTCACCCGGCTAGTTTTTTGTATTTTTTAGTAGAGACGGGGTTTCACCGTGTTAGCCAGGATGGTCTCGATCTCCTGACCTCGTGATCCACCCGTCTCGGCCTCCCAAAGTGCTGGGATTATAGGCTTGAGCCACCGCGCCTGGCCTCCTTAAAATCATTTTATGGCCAGGCATGGCGGTTCACTCCTGTAATCCCAGTGCTTTGGGAGGCCAAGGCAGAGGATTGCTTCTGTCCAGGAGTTCAAGGCTGCAGTGAGCTATGATTTTGCCACTGCACTCCAGCCTAGGTGACAGAGCAAGACCCTGTCTCAAACAAAACAACAGCAACAAAAAAATATCTTGCACCCTAAGTTCTGTCTCAGCCTCTGCTCCTAGAAAACCCAATGTTGCCGGGCGCCGTGGCTCAAGCCTGTAATCCCAGCACTTTGGGAGGCCGAGACGGGCGGATCACGAGGTCAGGAGATCAAGACCATCCTGGCTAACATGGTGAAACCCCGTCTCTACTAAAATTACAAAAAACTAGCCTGGCGAGGTGGCGGGTGCCTGTAGTCCCAGCTACTCGGGAGGCTGAGGCAGGAGAATGGCATAAACCCAGGAGGCGGAGCTTGCAGTGAGCTGAGATCCGGCCACTGCACTCCAGCCTGGGTGACAGAGCGAGACTCTGTCTCAAAAAAAAAAAAAAAAAAGAAAACCCAATGCATGACAGCTCCCTTATGACTTGTACCTGATGGGGTGGGAAAGAGGTGATGGAGGCAGCACACCCCCTGGTATGCCATGGCTAAGCACTGTGCCCATTCTATCTTCTCAGCTTTCTATTTTTCTCCTCTAATTTTGCAGATTAGGAACTTGAGATTCAAGAAGAGGAAGAATTGCCCAAATAACTTGTTCTTTGTGGCTAGAAAATCCTTAAATGGAACTCAGGTCCAGGCCACATTCATATTACTATGTTTGTGATCATCTAAACATAAAACCAGTTCCTAGGCTGGGCTCGGTGGCTCACACCTGTAATCTCAGCATTTTGGGAGGCCGAGGCGGTGGAACACTTGAGATCAGGAGTTCGAGACCAGCCTGGCCAACATGGTGAAACCCCCATCTCTACTAAAAATACAAAAATTAGCTGGGCATGGTGGTGGGCATCTGTAATCCCAGATACTTGGGAGGCTGAGGCAGGAGAACCACTTAAATCTGGGAGGCAGAGGTTGCAGTGAGCAGAGGTCACGCCATTGCACTCCAGCCTGGGCAACAAGAGCAAAACTCAGTCTCAAAACAAACAAACAAGCAAACAAACAAACAAAACCAAAAACAGTTCCTGCTTCCAAGATTTTAAGGCACTTAACATCCATTTGGGAGATGTATGTGTGTGAAACATCCATTTGGGAGATGTACGTGTGTGAAACATCCATTTGGGAGACGCCTGAAACATCTGAACTTTCTTTGTCATTTTCTTTTTTTTTTTGAGATGGAGTTTCACTCTTGTTACCCAGGCTGGAGTGCAATGGCACAATCTCTGCTCACCACAACCTCTGCCTCCCGAGTTCAAGGGATTCTCTTGCCTTAGCCTCCCGAGTAGCTGGGATTACAGGCATGTGCCACCACGCCCTACTAATTTTGTATTTTTAGTACAGACAGGGTTTCTCCATGCTGGTCAGACTGGTCTCGAACTCCCGACCTCACGTGATCCGTCTGCCTTGGCCTCCCAAAGTGCTGGGATTATAGGCATGAGCCACCATGCCCAGACTTCTTTGTCACTTTCTTGAGTCTAAAACAAGGCCTGGCAAACATTTTCCATAAAAAGCCATATAGTAAATATTTATGGCTTTGTGGGCTCTGAGGACTCTGCTGAAACTACTGTAGCCTGCAAACAGCCACAGACAACAGGTGAACAAATTGTTGTGACTATGTGCCAATAAAAACTTATTTACAAAAACAGTCAATGAGGGAAAAAACAGACAGTGATCCAGATTTAGACCACGGGTCATGGTTTACCCACCCCTGCCTAGGCAATCAACAAAACAGTAAGTCGAACCTTGGTTTGTAGCATTTCCTGAATTCTGTGGTATAGATACTCTGTGTGGTCAATTTCTTTTCTTTTTTTTCTCCCATTTTCTTTCTTTTTTGTTTTTTTTTTTTTTGAGACATGGTCTCACTGTGTCACCTAGACTGAAGTGCAGTGGCTCAGTCTCGGCTCACTGCAACCTTCACCTGCCAGGCTCAAGCAATCCTCCTACCTCAGCTTCCCAAATAGCTGGAACTATAGGTATGTGCCACCAAGCCCAGCTATTTTTTGAATTTTTTATATAGACAGGGTTTCACCATGTTGCCCAGGCTGGTGGCAAACTCTTGGGCTCAAGTGAACTGCCCACTTCGGTGTCCCAAAGTGTTGGGATTACAGGCATGAGCCACTGCACCTGGCCAGTATGGTCAATTTCGAGTATCAACATGAAGTCAGTGAACTTGGGGTTGAGCTAAGTATAGTACATACCAAACGGGTACAAACAGAAGTAAATAACCCCAAAAGCACAGGTGGGGCTGGGTGCATTGGCTCACATCTATAATCCCAGCATTTTGCGAGGCTGAGGCTGGAGGATCATTTGAGTCCTGGAGTTCAAGACCAGCCTGGGCAACAAAGCAAAACCCCGTCCCAAAAAGAACAGAACAGAGAAGAGGAAGAGAAGAGAAGAGAAGAGAAGAGGACAGCATTGGTGATACTAAAACTTGGTAAAAATGATTTGGAAGTCGAGGCCAGGCATGGTGGCTCACTCCTGTAATCCAGCACTTGGGAAGGCCGAGGTGGGAGGATCACCTGAGGTCAGGAGTTTGAGACCAGCTTGGTCAAAATGGCGAAACCCCACCTCTACTAATATACAAAAATTAGCCGGGCATGGTGGTGGTGCCTGTAATCCCAGCTACTTGGGAGGCTGAGGCAGGAGAATTGCTGGAACCCAGGAAGTGGAAGCTGCAGAAGCCGAGATTGCACCACCGCACTCCAGCCTGGGCAACAACGAGACTCTGTCTCAAAAAAAAAAATAAAATAAAATAAAATAAAATAATAAATAAAATAAAAT
>NW_016827607.1:190684-227794 GCF_001698545.2 Rhinopithecus bieti
AAAAAAAATTAGCTGAGCATGGTGGTGCATGCCTGTAATCCCAGCTACTAGGGAGGCTGAGGCAGAATTGCTTGAACCTGGGAGACGGAGGTTGCAGTGAGCCAAGATTGCGCCACTGCACTCTAGCCTGGGTGACAGAGCAAGACTCCATCTTCAAAAAAAAGAAAAAAAAAATATGGTTATGAGTCTCTGTTACCTACAGGGATAGAAGTGAGTGACTACGTGTCCAGCGCTTTGCAGGCAACACAACCACCCTGTGAGAAAGGTATTATTCTACCCATTGTACAGTTGAAGAAACTGAGACTCAGAGAAGCTAACTGGCTCATACTAGTAGGTAGAGTTGGGATTCATCTCTTCTTACCCCAAATCCTAGTTTTTCATCTTTTCTAGTGTGCCTTACTGCCTTTAGAGCCCCTCCATATTTTTACAAATGAGAGGGGTGTGAGAGGCTGCTGGCCAGGGCCTTGAAACCTCAATGTGCCAGGAGCCAGGAGAGTGACAGAGAAGAGGTGGGTGAGGCCGGGCGCGATGGTTCATGCCTGTAATCCCAGAACTTTGGGAGGCAGAGGTGGGTGGATCACTTGAGACTAGGAGTTCGAGACAGCCTGGCCAACATGGTAAGACTCCCGTCTCTACTAAAAATACAAAAATGAGCCGGGAGTGGTGGCGCATGCCTGTAATCCCAGCTACTCGGGAGGCTGAGGCGCCAGAATTGCTTGAACTCGGGAGGTGGAGGTTGCAGTGAGCTGAGATCGTGCCACTGCACTCCAGCCTGGGTGATGGATTGAAACTGTGTTCTCAAAATAATAATAATAATAATAAAAAGAAGAGCTGTGTGGGATTGTGGGAAGCTGCATTCCGCCCCCACACTCTGCCAATGAGGGCAGTAACTTAGCTTCAGACAGTTGTTGCCTGTGGGGACATGGACCTGATGTGGCCAGATTTTGTTCAAAAGAAGTTTGCAATGTGAATTTTTATGTGAAATCCTTTGATTTGAAGATTGTCTTGTTTTGAATTCTATTTGTATGAAACATCCAGAATAGGTAAATCCGTAGACACACAGTGCAGACTGGTGGCTGCCGGTCTCTGCGGGGAGGGAGGAAGGGAGAGTGACTGCTTAAGGAGAATGGGTATCCTTTTGGGATGATGGAAAGAAGTGTTCTGGAACCAGATAGAGATGGTGGTTGCACAACATTGTGAATTACTAAATGTTGCTGAATGTTTTCACTGTTGTGTGACTCTCATCTCAATAAATTGAATTGGTTTTAAATTTTATTTATGATTTTGTGCATTTTTAGATATTAGGAAATAGCATTTTTATTGAAGATGAATATACATAGAGAAGTGCATAAGTGTATAGCTCTGAATTGTCACAAACAGAACATACCTGTTCAACCAGCTCAGCTCTGTGGTTTTTTTTTTTTTTATTAAGATAGAGTCTCACTCTGTCGCTCAGGCTGGGGCGAAGTGGTATGATCTTGGCTCACTGCAACCTCTGCCTCCTGGGTTCAAGCAATTCTCCTGCCTCAGCCTCCCAAGTAGCTGGGATTACAGGCATGTCCCACCATCCCCGGCTAATTTTTTTTTTTTTTTTTTTAGTAGAGATGGGGTTTCACTGTGTTAGCCAGGATGGTCTCTATCACCTGGCCTCATGATCCACCCGCCTCGGCCTCCCAAAGTGCTGGGATTACAGGCATGAGCCACCGCGCCCGGCCTGTAAACACTTTTGTCATAGCAATAAATACACATGTTCACCTATGTGTGTATATGTGTGTTTCATTGAAAGGCTATCTGGATGGGGCCAGGTGCAGTGGCTCATGTCTATAATCCTAGCACTTTGGAAGGCAGAGGTGGGTGGATCACTTGAGCCCAGGAATTTGAGACCAGCTTGAACAATATGGCAAGAACAGATCTCCACAAAAATTTAAAAATTAGCTGGGTGTGGTAGTGTGCATCTATGGTCCCAGCTATTGGGGAGGCTGAGGTGGGGGGATTGCTTGAGCCTGGGAGGTTAAGGCTGCAGTGAGCCATGACTGCACCACTACACTCAAGCCTGGGTGACAGACCGAGACCCTAAAAAAAAAAAAAAAAAAAAAAAAAAAAAAAAAAGTCTGTACCATGATTTCTTTTCCTTTTTTTTCTTTCTTTCTTTTTTTTTTTTTCAGACGGAGTCTTGCTCTGTCGCCCAGACTGGGGTACAGTGGCATGATCTCGGCTCATTGCAACCTCTGCCTCCCAGGTTCAAGAGATTTTCCTGCCTCAGCTTCCCTGGGATTACATGCGCCCGCTACCACACCCGGCTAATTTTTGTATATTTAGTAGAAATGGGGGTTCACCATCTTGGCCAGGCTGGTCTTGAACTCCTGACCTGCTGATCCACCCGCCTTGGCCTTCCAAAGTGCTGGGATTATAGGCGTGAGCCACCGTGCCCAGCCTGTACCCTGATGTCTTTAACCAGCTCCTAGAATCAAGCACTACCAAGGTCTTCCCATTAGAAACAGCATGGATGGTGATCTAGCTCATTTGAATGTAGAGTTTCATGCTCTTTAATAATTGCTTTATTAAATTACTCTGAATTGATATTAATAAGTATCTTATTACTATTTTATGTTTTGTAGAGACAGAGTCTTGTCATGTTGCTCAGGCTGGTCTCAAACTTCTGGCCTCAAGCAATTCTCCTGCATTGGCCTCCCAATGTGCTAGGATTACAGACCATGGCAACAATTATTATTATTATTTTTGAGACAGGGTGTCAATCTGTCACCCAGGCTGGAGTGCAGTGTTGTGATCTCAACTCATGGCAACCACTGCCTCCCTGGCTCAAGCAATCCCCCCACCTCAGCCTCCCAAGTTGCTAGGACTAAAAGTGTGTGCCACCACGCCTGGCTAATTTTTTGTATTTTTAGTAGAGACAGGATTTCACCATGTTGGCCAGGCTGGTCTTGAACTCCTGACCTCAGGCGATCAGCCCACCTTGGCCTCCCAGTGTTGAGATTATAGGTGTGAGCCACCGCGCACAACCCGGTATCTTATTTTTAAAAACTACTTTCTGCTCTGCCCCACGCTGTGCCCAGGTACTAAATATTAACAGCCTCAGAGGTATAACTGCTTCCCTTTTTCCTTTCTATGGGGAGTTGACTTTATTGAATAAAAATAGGATGATTTACTATGTGGGTCTCTGCATCTTACTTTTCCAAATGCTTAATTACTGGCAACTGTGGTGGACATTCCTTTAGCCCCTCCAAATCTGTTCCCTCCCTGCCTTTCTTGGTGCCCCAAGCCTTATCACCTTCAGCCAACCTGAGACTCTGGCAGGAGAGGAGAGGAGAGACAAGTGGGGGTTTCTTGGCTTCCTCCCTGCCAGACGTTGTTTTAGCAGCTGTTTTAGCAGCAGCTGTGTCCCTGTACTGAAGGCCACAGTCCTGTTGGGTGGCTACAACGCTCTCTAGGTTTCCAAACCCTCCCTTCTCTTGCCGCTTTAGGCTTAAGGGGTGGGGTAAGAGACCCCACGCTCGCCAGTCCCAGGTGGCTTCATCATCCTTATCTGCTCCCACGACTTTGTAAGTAGCCCCTTTAGTAAACGCCCCTCAAACATCCTTCTGAGTGGACCAGCTGTTCTGTGATAGGCCCCTGGACAACTGATTCAGCAACTAACTTAAAATTCTTTTTTTTTCGAGACAGCCTTGCCCTGTTGCCCAGGCTGGAGTGCAGTGGTCTGATCTTGGCTCACTGTAACCTCTGCCTCCCAGGTTCAAGCAATTCTCATACCTCAGCCTCCCAAGTAGCTGGGATTATAGCCGCGCCACCACCATACCCAGCTTATTGGTTTATTTGTTTGTTTGTTTATTTATTTTTTGAGACGGAGTCTTGCTCTGTCGCCAGTCTGGAGTGCAGTGGTGCGATCTTGGCTCACTGCAAACTCTGCCTCCCAGGTTCAAGCGATTCTCCTGCCTCAGCCTTCCGAGTAGCTGGGATTACAGGCACGTGCCACCACACTCAGCTAATTTTTTGTATTTTTAATAGAGACAGGGTTTCACCATGTTGGCCAGGATGGCCTTGATCTCCTGACCTCGTGATCCGCCCGCCTTGGCCTCCCAAAGTATTGGGATTACAGGCGTGAGCCCCCACACCCAGCCTAATTTTGGTATTTTCATTAGAGATGGGGTTTCACCATGTTGGCCAGGCTGGTCTTGAACTCCTGACCTCAGGTGATCCTCCCGCCTAGGCCTCTCAAAGTGCTGGGATTACAGGCGTGAGTCACTGTGCCGATTCAGCAACTAATTTACAATTCTTAAAAACTTTTAGGGGGCCAACTCATGTGTGAGCCTGCCACCTTTATGGCTGTCAGAGTCCAGACCCTTGTTTTACAGATGCAGGAAACGAGGGGAGGATTTGTTGCTTTTGGGATTCCTGGGCCAGAGTGAGGTGAAGTATGGAAAGTGTGGTGGTCCTCAAGTCAGGCAGTGTGAATTCTGACCAACCAGGTCTTGCCAGGGAGCTCTAGTTCCCTGGCTCTATTTCCCATGTGTTTGTGTCTTGGCCTACCCCTCGTTCTGAAATGAAGATGAGCAAGATGTGAAAGTTTGAGAGAGGCAACTGAAGTTCTCCTAGATCTTGGCAGCTTTCTAAAATAAAGATTTTGCTCTGTGGCCACTGCAAGGAAGATGAAACAGAACAACTGGAAAGGCGAAAGACTGTTCTCTCAGCCTGTTTCCTTGCGATCCTCAAACAGTCCAACATTTGAAGATAAACAAGCCTCAGTCCACATTCTCTAAGAGTCCCCAGCGCATGGGACAGACAGGTAAATATGCACTTACAATACCAAGTGAAAAGTGCAGAAAACAGCCCAGCTGTGGGGTGGGAACAGATAATGATTTCCAGGGAGGTAATACTTCTTTTCCTTTTTTTTTTTTTTTTTGAGAGGGGAGTCTCGCCTCGTCGCCCAGCTTGAGTGCAGTGGGCGTGGACTCAGCTCTACTGCAAGCTCCGCCTCCCGGGTCACGCCATTCTCGTGCCTCCAGCCTCCGAGTAGCTGGATCAGGCGCCGCCCCTCACCCGGCTAGTTTTGTAATTATTTTAGTAGAGACGGTGGTTCACGTGTTAGCCAGGATGGCTCATTCCTGACCTCGTTGATCCCGGGCCGTCTCGGCTCCAAAGTGGCTGGGATGCTGGAGCTTAGCACCGGCCGTTCTTTTGTTTTGAGAGGGATCTTTTCTTTTGTTTTGAGAGGGAGTCTTGCTCTGTTGCCCAGGCTGGAGTGCAGTGGTGTAATCTCAGCTCACTGCAACCTCTGCCTCCTGGGTTCTTCTGCCTCAGCCTCCTGAGTAGCTGGGATTACAGGCACCAGCCACCATGCCCAACTAATCTATTTTAGTAGAGATGGGGTTTCACCATGTTGGCCAGGCTAGTCTTGAACTCCTGACTTCAAGTGATCCACCCGCCTCGGCCTCCCAAAGTTCTGGGATTACAGGTGTGAGCCACCGCGCCCAGCCTTCAGCTGGATCTTGAAGGAGAGGTTCAAGTCTGCCTGGCCTGAGATGGTGTTCCAGGACGGGAAGAGCAGGTGCTAAGACCCAGTGCTAAGAGAGACTGAGCAAAACACGTGCCAGAAACTGCTAGAAGCTCAGCATGGCTGGAGCATAAAGGGTGTGTGTGTGTGTGTGTGTGTGTGGTGGGGTACAGGGATGGGAGGTGGTCTAAAAGCAAGCAGAGATCAGAAGAGTCTTAAAGGCCAAGAGAAGGGCACTGAAGCCATTAAGCAGTAGAGTGCCAATGTCACCCTTTGGAAGGTTATTCTGGCTGCTTCGGAGACTGAGTTAAAGTGGACAACCTGAGACAGTTCAAAGACTGCCACAATCAGGAGAAAGAGGTGGAAGGGCAGGAGTAGAGGTGGAGGTGATGGGTGGATTTGGGAGCTATGAAGGCAGTCAAAAGATAGAGGTTTATTATAATGACAGCAATATTGACAAGCTCATAATGTAGTAATCTAACAACAGCTCTCTTTTCAGGCCACATGGGTCAGAATCTTCTCACTCTTTTTATTTGGAAAAATTTCAGACCTCAGCAGAACTGCAAGATAGTTCCCCACACCACCAACTTTTCCTTTTCTTTCTTTTTTTTTTTTTTGATAGAGACTGGGTCTTGCCATGTTGCTCAGGCTGGTCTCAAATTCCTAAGATCGGGGATCCTCCCACTTTTGCCTCCCAAAGTCCTGGATTATAGGCATGAGCTGCCTACAAAACAGTTTCCTTGAACATGCATATACTCTTCATGTGGATTTGCTAATTGTTACATTTTGCCTCTTTCTCCCCTTGTATCATTTTCTTTGAACCACTTGCAAGTTAGTAGCTGAAATCATGACACTACACATCTAAATATTTGAGCATTTATCTCCTTCCAATAAAAAGATATTCTCTCATATAATTGCAACATCATTATCTGACTGAGGAAATTTAACACTGATATACTATAATTTAATATAAAGTTCACATTTAGATTTCACCAATTGGCCCAATAAGTCTTTTAAAGCTGCTGTTTCTCATTAAATCATTCAAGTAAGGATCATGTATTGCATTGTTTCTCTCTTCCTCTCTGTTTTTTTTTTTTTGAGACGGAGTTTCCCTCTGTGGCCCAGGCTGGAGTGCAGTGGCATGATCGTGGTTCACTGCAATCTCTGCCTCCTGGGTTCAAGCAATTCTCCAGCCTCAGACTCCCAAGTAGCCGGGATTACAGGTGTGTGCCGCTGTGCCCGGCTAATTTTTGTAGTTTTACTAGAGATGGGGTTTTACCATGTTGGCCAGGCTGGTCTCAAACTCCTGATCTCAAGTGATCCACCCACTTCAGCCTCCCAAAATGCTGGGATTACAGGCGTGAACCATCACACCTGGTCCTCTGCTAATTAATTTTTATTTCATTTTATTTTTATTTATTTATTTTTCATAGAGACGTAAGTCTTGCTATATTGCCCAGGCTGGTCTTAAACTCCTGGACTCAAGGGATCCTCCTGCCTTGATCTCCCAGAGATATGGGACTGCAGGCATAAGCCACTGCACCTGTATCTCTCTCTCTCTCTCTTTTGACAATGTTAGATGTTAGTTTATTTTGGCAGGGCGCAGTGGCTTGCTCCTGTAATTCCAGCACTTTGGGAGGCTGAGGGGGGTGGATCACCTGAGGTCAGGAGTTGGAGACTAGCCTGGCTAACATGGTAAAACCCCGTCTCTACTAAAAATACAAAAATTAGTTGGGCGTGGTGGCAGGCTCCTGTAATCCCAGCTACTCGGGAGGCTGAGGCAGGAGAATTGCTTGAACCTAGGAATAGGAGGTTGCAGTGAGCCAAGATCACGCCATTGTATTCCAGCCCCAGGGAACGAGAGCGAAACCCCGTCTCAAAAAAAAAAAAAAGAGAGATATATCAAACAGATTATATGAAGCCTAATGTAATCAGTTCTACTGTTTCTCTTTTTTCTTCTTTCTGTTTAAAGATTGCGTTAAAATTTTATTTTGAAGTGATTTTAAACTCACAGAAAAGTTCCAAAAATATTATAAAGAACATTTATATATGTTTCACCAATTATTTACATTTTGTACATGTAAATAATTTACATTTACAAATAATTTACAGTCACCCATTATTTACATTTTTGCCATATTTACTTTATCTATCTCTTGTCTACAAATATATATCTATCTCTTTCTTTTTTTTGAGACGGAGTCTCACTATATGGTCCAGGCTGGAGTGCAGCGGCACGATCTTGGTTCACTACAACCTCCACCTCCCAGGTTCAAGTGATTCTCTCCTGCCTCAGCCTCCCGAGTAGCTGGGATTACAGGTGCCCACCATCACGCCCAGCTGATTTTTGTATTTTTAGTAGAGATGGGGTTTCACCATGTTCACCAGACTAATCTCCAACTCCTGACCTCAAGTGATCCACCCCGCTCGGCCTCCCAAAGTGCTGAGATTACAGGTGTGAGCCATCATGCCCGGCCTTACATACATTTTTTTTTTTTTTTTTTTAAGACAAAGTCTTGCTCTGTCGCCAGGCTGTAGTGCAGTGGCACCATCTCGGCTCATTGTAACATCTGCCTCCCAGATTCAACTGATTCTCCTGACTCAGCCTCCTGAGTAGCTGTGACTACAGGCACGAGCCACCACGTCCAGCTAATTTTTGAATTTTTAGGGGAGACAGGGTTTCACCATGTTGGTCAGGCTAGTCTCCATCTGTTGACCTTGTGATCCACCCACCTCAGTGTCCCAAAGTGCTGGGATTACAGGTGTGAGACACCGTGCCTGGCCTATATTTATATTATTTTCCTGAACCATTTGAAAGTAAGTTGCCTCTCTTGACCCTAAATAATACAGGGTACTTTTTCTAAGGGCATTGTCTTACAAAACCACGTGAAAGTATCAAAATCAGGAAATTTTCAGATATGAAGGGTGGCAGGATATTATAATTTTTTAAAAAGTTAGGAAATTTGGCCGGGTGCGGTGGCTCATGCCTGTAATCCCAGCACTTTGGGAGGCTAAGGCGGGTGGATTGCCTGAGGTCAGGAGTTCGAGACCAGTCTGGCCAACATGGTGAAATCCTAACTCTATTAAAAATACAAAAAAATTAGCCAGGCATGGTGGCGTACGCCTGTAATCCCAGCTATTCAGGAGGCAGGGGAATTGCTTGAACCAGGGAGGTGGAGGTTGCAGTGAGCCGAGATCTCGCCACTACACTCCAGCCTGGGCAACAAAACCACCATGTATTTTTAGTATAGACGAGGTTTCAGCAAGTTGGCCAGGCTAGTCTCAAACTCCTGACCTCAGGTGATCCAGCCGCCTTGGTCTCCCAAAATGCTGAGATTACAGGCGTGAGCCACTGCATCTGGCCACAGATTGCATTTAGTTTTTTTTGTTGTTGTTGTTGTTGTGGGGAGGGATGGAGTCTCGCTCTCTTGCCCAGGCTGGAGTACAGTGGCGCGATCTCTGCTCACTGCAAGCTCTGCTTCCCAGATTCACGCCATTCTCCTGCCTCAGCTTCCCGAGTAGCTGGGACTACAGGCACGAGCCACCACGCCTGGCTAATTTTTTGTATTTTTAGTAGAGATGTGTTTTCACCGTGTTAGCCAGGATGGTCTCGATCTCCTGACCTCGTGATCTGCCCGCCTCGGTCTCCCAAAGTGCCAGGATTACAGGTGTGAGCCACTGCGCTAGTTTTTTTTTTTTTTTTTTTTTGAGACGGAGTCTTGCTCTGTCACCCAGACAGTGACCCACCTGCCTTGGCCTCCCAAAATGCTAGGATTATGGCCATGAGCAGCCTACAAAACAGTTTCCTTGAATATGCATATATTCTCATGTGGATTTGTTAATTGTTACCTTTTGCCTCTTTCTCCCCTTGTATCACTTTCTTTGGGCCACCTGCAAGTTAGTAGCAGAAATCATGACACTACACATCTAAATATTTGAGCATTTATCTCCTTCCAATAAAGAGAAAAGTGATTCTCTCTGTCGCCCAGGCTGGAGTGCAGTGGCATGACTTTGGCTCACTGCAAGCTCCACCTCCTGGCTTCACATTATTCTCTTGCCTCAGCCTCCCAAGTAGCTGGGACTACAGGCACCCGCCACCACGCCCAGCTAATTTTTTTTTTGTTTGTATTTTTAGTAGAGATGGGGGTTTCACCGTGTTAGCCAGGATGGTCTCGATCTCCTGACCTTGTGATCTGCCCGCCTTGGCCTCCCAAAGTGCTGGGATTACAGGCGTGAGCCACCGTGCCCAGCCAATATACTATAATTTAATGTAAAGTTCATATTTAGATTTCACCAATTTGCCCAATAAGTCTTTTAAAGCTGCTGTTTCTCATTAAATAATTCAAGTAAGGATCATGTATTGCATTTAGTTATTATTTCTCTCTTCCTCCCTTTTTTATTCTTATTTATTTATTTATTTGAGATGGGTTCTCTGTTGCTCAGGCTGGAGTGCAGTGACATGATCTCGGCTCACTGCAACCTCTGCCTCTCAGGTTCAAGCGATTATCCTGCGTCAGCCTCCCAGGCAGCTGGGATTACAAGTGTGTGGCACTGTGCCTTGGTAATTTTTGTGTTTTTAGTAGAGACAGTGTTTCACCATGTTGGCCAGGCTGGTCTTGAACTCCTGACCTCAAGTGATCCGCCCACTTCAGCCTCCCAAAGTGCTGGGATTACAGGTGTGAACCACCACACCTGGGCATCTCCTAACTAATTTTTTTTTTTTTTTTTTGGTAGAGATGGAGGTCTTGCTATGTTGCTCAGGCTGGTCTCAAACTCCTGGACCTAAGGGATCCCCCTGCTTTGATCTCCCAGAGTAATGGGACTACAGGGCATGAGCCACTGCACCTGTATCTCTCTCTCTCTCTTGACAATGTTAGAAATGTTTATTTTTGAAGGGCGTGGTGGCTCACTCCTGTAATCCTGGCACTTTGGAAGGCCCAGCTGGGCTGGGTCACTTGAGGCCAGGGGTTTGAGACCTTCTCAGTCTCCTGAATGCCTGGGATTACAGCTGTGTGCCACCACACCCGGCTAGTTTTTTATATTTTTGGTAGAGACAGGGTTTCACCATGTTGGTGAGGCTGGTCTTGAACTCCCACCTCCCAAAGTGCTGGGATTACAGGCATGAGCCACCATACCCAGCCCATTGCATTTAGTTGATGCACATCTTTAGTTTTCTCAAACCTAGGTAATTGCATATCCGCCTCCTTTCCCTTCCCCCACTCCTCATCCCCCATGTGTATTTCACAACATTAACTGTTTTTGAAGTTTTCAAGCCAGTTGTTTTGAAGCATGTCCCTTCTTTTGGATACGTCTGTTTTCCAATGATTAGATTCAGGGCAAACATGTTTGAATACTACACAGATGACCGTTAAGCCCTTTTCAAGACAGAATATTAGAGGCACATGGTTAGATATCAAAGTTGATCGTTTAGTTAAGCTGGGTTGGAATTTTGGCCTCACATTTTGCTAGTTGGGTAAATCGGTTATTGAGACGGTTTTCTCAGCTGTCACACTGGGAGGTAATAATCTAGCTTCATGATGTTGTTGAATTAATATATGTAAGGCACTTAGAACAGCGTCTGGCACATTATAAGTATCAATAAATAAACACTGTTACCGTTATTATTATCACTGCAATTTATAGAGGCCTTAACAGGAACATCCAGCACTTTCAACACTATATGGCTTATAGGAAGCATTCCACGAATATTTGTTAGCAGAAGGACAGCTCTATGCGAGCTGCTATCAATTACTGCCCATTTTACAGATGAGGAAACTGAAGCTCAGAGAAGCAAAGTAGTGACCTAGGATCACACAGATTGCCGTTAAGTGGCAAGATACGGGGTTTGTACTGAGGCATATTGGATATGTAAAGTGAGGGATAAGGAACCTTAATGTATTTTGTAAATCCTCCACGGCTGTGTGGATGTGAAAAACTGAATTGGAGCGCCACGCAGCGGTTCTCTGGCGTACAGTATCCATCCATACAGTAGGCGCTCAATAAATGTCTGTTGTACGAATGAGGAAAGAAAATGAGTCAGCTGAAGCGAGATCATCCCCTAGCGTTGGTGTGCACCTACGTGGGGATCCATTGCTGCCGACGCTACTCCTGCCGGGTCACCACAGGCGCACGTGTTCCGGCAGGGCGCGGCTTCCGGTGACCCAGCTCCGTCCCCAAGCCCCACCCCTTGCCTGTTGTCGCGCTCGGGGACGGCTGTGGTGTTTTGGCCCATGGGCGGAGCCGTAGTTACAGTCTACTGGGGCGTCGTCCGTAGCCGGGGATCCTGGTGTGTGGAATCGCGGCCCGAGGTTCGCTATGTCTGACGAGGAAGCGAGGCAGAGCGGAGCCTCCTCGCAGGCCGGCGCCGTGACTGTCAGCGATGTCCAGGAGCTGATGCGGCGCAAGGAGGAGATAGAGGCGCAGATCAAGGCCAACTATGACATGCTAGAAAGCGTGAGTGTGGGTTCGGGGCGCCCCAGGTCGCCTAACCCGGTCCCTCGTCTCTGGAGGACTGGGAAGCCAGGGCCGCCTCAACTTGAGCGCTCCGCAATGGATCTTCTCCCTGGGAGGCCCAAGTCGCCGCAAGTGCGGCCTCTGTCGGCCCAAGAAGGCAGGCAAAGAACCTTAGTAACTTAACAGCTATGTTGATATCCAGCAAGCGTTTATGGAGCCCTACTGTGTGCTAGGCGCTGGTTTAAGTGCTGTGCATTGTTGAGTTCATTTAATCCTCGCAAGAACCCTTTGAGATGGATGCTGTTACTTTCTCCCTTTTAGGGAGGGGGAAACAGGTGTTACTTGATTGAACAGCTGTCATGTGCTTCGCTGACTGCCTTATCTTAATTTTGTATTTTTTGTAAAGACAGAGTCTCGCTCTGTTGCCCAGGTTGGTATCGAACTCTTGGCCTCAAGCGATCCTCCCGCCTCGGCCTTTCAAAGTGCTGGGATTACAGGCGTGAGCTACTGCACCTGGCATTTGCTGATTGCATCATAACTTCTTAAACTTAAGTGTGTATGTGAATTACCTAGGGATCTTATTAAAATGAAGATTTTGTTTAAGCCAAGGGATCAGATTCTGCATTTGTAGTCAACTTCCAGCAATGCTGATGCTAGAGGTCTAAGGACCGGACTTTGAGTGACAAATAAGGCTCATCCTTATTGCATAAGGAGGAAACTGAGGCCCAGAGTGGGGCAAACGCCTATCTAAGGTCATACAGGTTGGAATTGGCAGCGATGGGTCTGGCTCAAAAGCTGATGCAGATTTTCTTATGCCACCTAGTATAAAATCACAAATCAGTTCGCAGAGGAAGATTCAATTAATTATGCCCAAGTAGGGTGGGATGGAATGCATTTTAGGTGATGTAAATGAAGTTTTTTTTTTTTTTGGTTTGAAACGGAGCCCGGCTTTGTCACCCAGGCTGGAGTGCAGTGGCTCAATCTCGGCTCACTGTAGCCTCCGCCTCCCAGGTTCATATGATTCTCCTGCCTCAGCCTCCTGAGTAGTAGGGATTACAGGCGCGGGCTAGTACACCAGGCTAATTTTGTATTTTAAGTAGAGACGGGGTTTCACCATGTTGGTCATGCTGGTGTTGAACTCCTGACCTCAGGTGATCCGCCCACCTCGGCCTTCCCAAGTGCTGGGATTACAGGTGTGAGCCACTGCCTCTGGCCATAAGATGAAGTTTCATACGTAGGGCCAGAGAATCATTTCACTGGGTACTGACTATATGCTCAAAGTGGGATTCAGACCTCAGGTCTGTCACATTCAGAACCTGTGCTTTCAAGCAAATTACCAGCAATTTCTCAAACTTTAGTTTATTTTCTACCACATGCAGGATACTATATGCATATACCACTTGTACTGTTATTCCTTTTATATTTTTATTTAAATAGATCTACTTTTAATCTTATATAAATGTATTATTATTATTATTGAGACAGGGTCTCGCTCTGTTGCCCAGGCTGGAGTTCAGTGGCACCATCTTGGCTCACTGCAGCCTCAACCTCCTGGGCTCAAGCGATCCTCCTACCTCAGCCTACCAAGTAGCTGAGACTGCAGGTACATGCCACCACGCCCAGCTAATTTTTGTATTTTTTGTAGCTACAGGGTCTTGCTCTATTGCTCAGACCGATCTCAAACTCCTGGGCTCAAGCAGTCCTCCTGCCTCTGCCTCCCAAAGTGTTGGGGTTATAAGCATGAGCCACAGTGCCTTGCCCATAAATGTATTTTGAAAGAAAATTTCAAAACTCGGCTACATATGGAAAATGAGAATCTTTTCTCTTAAATATAAGGTCAGATGCTTTGCAGGTTGATATGGCACGTTAGTTGCTTCTGGCTGACTGCTGTTGCTTGCTGAAGGCTTTCAGCCTGAAACCCTGCTCTGTTTGTTTTTAAAAAGTGGGTTTGGGCTGGGTGTGGTGGCTCACACCTGTAATCCCAGCACTTTGGGAGACTGAGGCAGGCGGATCACCTGAGGTCAGGAGTTTGAGACCAGCCTCGCCAACATGGTGAAATCCCGACTCTACTAAAAATACAAAAATTAGCCAGGTGTGATGGCGCATGCCTGTAGTCCCAGATACTTGGGAGGCTGAGGCAGGAGAATCACTCGAACCCGGGAGGTGGAGGTTGCAGTGAGCTGAGATCCTGCCACTGCACTCCAGCCTGGGCGACAGAGCGAGACTCTGTCTCAAAAAAAGAAAAAGAAAAAAAAGAAAAAAAGTGGGTTTGGGTACAGTGGCTCATTATTTGAGTGGCCAAGGTGGGAGGATCACTTGAGGCCAGAAGTTCAATACCAGCCTTGGTAGCATAGAGAGACTGTGCCTCTACAAATAAAAGTTGTTTTTAAATTAGTTGGGCATGGTGGTGCATGCCTGTAGTCCCAGCTACTTGGGCGGCTGAGGCAGGAGGATTGCTTGAGTCCTGGATGTTGAGTTGAGGCTGCAGTGAGCTATAATTGTACCACTGCACTCCCTTTTGGGTGACAGAGTGAGATGCTGTCTCTTAAAAAAAAAAAAAAGCCGGGCATGGTGGCTCACGACTTTAATCCCAGCACTTTGGAAGGCCGACGCATGCAGGTCATTTGAGGTCAGTGGTTCGAGACCAGCCTGGCCAATGTGGTGAAACCCCGTCTCTGCTAAAAATACAAAAATGAGCCAGGCATGGTGGTACACACCTGTAATCCCAGCTACTTGGGAAGCTGATGCAGGAGAATCGCTTGAACCTGGGAGGTGGAGGTTACAGTGAATCAAGACTGCACCATGACACTCCAGCCTGGGTGACAGACTCCATCTCAGAAAAAAAAAAAGTGGGCAGCCAAAACTATAAACTATAAATCTCGTATAATAAAACATAGGAGTAAATCTTCGTGACCTTGGATTAGGCAAAGCCTTTTTAGATATGGCACCAAAAACACAAGCTACAAAAGAAAAAATGGTAAGTTGAACTTCAACATTTAAAACTGTGTTTCAAAGGACTTAGTAAAGAAAGTGAAAAGATAAGCTCCAGAATAGGAGAAAATATTTGCATATCATTTCTCTGATAAAAGGATAGTATCTAGGCTATAGTAAGAGCTCTTATAACTCAATAATAAAAAGGGAACCAATTAGAAGACAGGGAAAGGATCTGAATAAACATTTCTTCAAAGAAAATATGATTAATAAAAATGATCAGTGGCCAGGCGTGGTGGCTTATGCCTGTAATCCCAGGACTTTGGGAGTCTGAGGCAGGAGGATCACTTGAGGCCAGGGGTTTGAGACTAGCCTGGGCAACACAGTGAGAACCTATCTTTACAAAATTAAAAATTAAAGGCTTGGTGCGGTGGCTCACGCCTGTAATCCCAGCACTTTGGGAGGCCGAGGCGGGCGGATCATGAGGTTAGGAGATCGAGACCATCCTGGCTAACACGGTGAAACCCTGTCTCTATTAAAAATACAAAAAAATTAGCTGGGCGTGGTGGCGGGCGCTTATAGTCCCAGCTACTCCCGGGAGACTGAGGCAGGAGAATGGCGTGAACCCGGGAGGCAGAGCTTGCAGTGAGTCGAGATTGCACCACTGTACTCCAGCCTGGGCGACAGAACAAGACTCTGTCTTAAAACAAAAAAATTGAAAATTAGCCAGGTGTGGTGACATGTACCTGTGGTCCTAGCTACTTAGGAGGCTGAGGCGGATCGCTTGAACCCAGGAGTTCAAGGCTGCAGTGAGCTATGAACACACCACTGTACCCCAGCCTGGTCAACAGAAGGAGATCTTGTCTCAAAACAAACAAACAAACACAAAAGCCGTTAACTTTTACAGTTTACATGGGTCAGTTATATGGTATCTGAATTACATCTCAATAAAACTTATAAAAATGGAGGGTCCTAGAGATAGGAAGTAACTGGAGTGTTGCAAAGACCAGCACCAAATGGACACTTTTGCCTTGACAATTGAAGGATTGAAGAGAATTGGGAAAGGAATATGTATTTTTGATTCAGGGTTATTTAATGCCCTGTGTGTGAGCTGCCAGTGTTATGGATCCCACCCTTTGAGAAGCATTATCCAATGTGACATTGATTCTCAAAGGCTGGTTAACTCTTAATCACTGTGGGAAGGCAGGAGCAGATATAGGTTTTTAGCCCCTGGAGCATTTCTGCAGTGTCATGGTGAATCCTGTGTTAGGGGAGTATGGAGAACTATCTCCCTGCACAGTGGACAGTAGGTTTGGGTGTAACCCGGAGGCTTCCAGAGAGAAAGGGAGCAAAGTGAACGGAATCCCTCTTCTCAGTGCCTGTGTACACTGGCAACTTGTCCCTGGACTGACTAATCCTTATAGCCACTGTTTATGACTATGACTGTGCATAGTCGTTTTCTGGGGCCACCATAACACCACAGAGTTGGTGACTTAAAACAGGAATTTACTCTGTCCCAGCTCTGGAGGCCAGAAGTCTGAAATCAAGATGTCAGCAGGGTTGGCTCTTCTATAGGCTCTGAGAGAGAAGCTTCTAGGCCTTTCTCCCAGCCTCTGGTGGCTATCAGCGGTCCTTGGCTTACAGCTGTGTCACTTGAACCTCTGCCTGCATCTTCACATGGCCTTCCTCCTGTTTCTCTGTCCCACACCTACCTCTGCCTTTCTTTTATGAGGACACCAGCCACCAGATGAGCTTATCTCGAGATCCTTAACATAATTACATCTATAAAGACTCTTTTTCAAATAAAGTCATATTTACAGGTTTTGGAGGTTAGCATGTGGTTATCTGTTTTTGGGGACCATCGTGAACCCACTATGCTGTGTATGCATGTGCACTGTGCTGAGTACTCTGCAGGTCAGCTCATTAGTTCTTGCAGCAGGTAGGGAGGGAGGCGAGTGCTCTTATTCCCATTTTATAATTGAGGAAGCTGAGGCTTAGAGAGAAGGTCTCAGCTAAGGATGTCCAGCTTGTATGTGGCAGAATTGAGATTCAAATTAAAGTCTAACCAACTGCAGAGCCCCTCCCCTGAACCATGCGACTGGCTTCACTGCTTTTGTGTACTCTCCTCTAACTCATGTCTTTAAAATGTTAAAAAAAAAAAAAAAGGGGGGGGGGGGGTGTTTTGATATGAGAAAACATTCCCTTAGGCAAAATAAAACCTAAAGAGGGATGTAAAGTGGAGCTTCTCTCTCCCTGCCCTGTCACCCAGCCACCCAGTTCCTCTCCCTGGAGGCAGCTGGTGCTATCACTGTTTCCTTCTTGGAAAGGCCTTTTAGATCTTTTTATTTTCAGAAGACTCAAAGCCCTGCCACAGCTGGATACTGTTTGGACTTCTCACTCCCCTCTAGCTTCCAGGGCCAGCAGCCAGGTGTCAGCCACCTGTGGGAAGGAGGGTCTGAAGGAGGGCAGGAAGAGGCTGGCCTTGGGGATGATGCTCAAAGGAGTCTTTGGTTTTATCGGCACTGTTTTAACTTCAAAAAAGAATGGATTCATGCATTACTTGAATTAAAAACAAAAAATGAGGCCGGGCCCCATGGCTCAAGCCTGTAATCCCAGCACTTTGGGAGGCCGAGATGGGCGGATCACAAGGTCAGGAGATCAAGACCATCCTGGCTAACACGGTGAAACCCCGTCTCTACTAAAAAATACAAAAAACTAGCTGGGCAAGGTGGCGGGCGCCTGTAGTCCCAGCTACTCGGGAGGCTGAGGTAGGAGAATGGCGTAAACCCGGGAGGCGGAGCTTGCAGTGAGCCGAGATCCAGCCACTGCACTGCCTGGGTGACAGAGCGAGACTCCATCTCAAAAAAAATAAAAAATAAAAATAAATAAAAAATGAAAGACGCAGTGCCCACCCCAGGGTAGTTGTGAGGACATGAATAGAGCCTAAGGACATGAATAGGGTCTAAGTGATCGGTATGTGGCACTGATACTGTCACCTTTATTATGACTTCAGAGAAGGGTCTGGGGAAAGACATCCTAGGGACATTACACCCATGAGCACCTTTTAACCACATTTCTTTCCTCCAGCAAAAAGGCATTGGGATGAACGAACCGCTGGTGGACTGTGAGGGCTACCCCCGGTCAGACGTGGACCTGTACCAAGTCCGCACCGCCCGGCACAACATCATATGTGAGTGGCCCTCTTAGAGGACTTTCCCCACCTTGTGGTGGGAGGTGTTAAAGGCATACAAATAAAACCAAGGATCTGTATTATCCACTGCCTTCTCTTCTGCCTTGATGGGATTATCTTATTCCCCTCCAAGGACTGAGAACTAAGGGAATGGGCTAGACTCTAAGCTTCTATATTTCTGGTTTCATTTTTTCTCTCTCTCTCTCTTTTTTTTTTTTTATGAGCCAGGGTCTTGCTCTGTCTTCCATGCTGGAGTGCAGTGGCGCTAACATGACTCACTACAGTCTCAACTCCCCAGGCTCCAAGTGATCCTCCTGCCTCAGCCTCCCATGTAGCTGGGACTGTAGGCGTGTGTCACTGTGCCTGGCAAATTTTTTTTTTTTTTTTTTTTTGAGACGGAGTCTCGCTCTGTCGCCCGGGCTGGAGTGCAGTGGCCGGTTCTCAGCTCACTGCAAGCTCTGCCTCCCGGGTTTACGCCATTCTCCTGCCTCAGCCTCTGAGTAGCTGGGACTACAGGCGCCCGCCACCTCGCCCGGCTAGTTTTTTGTAATTTTAGTAGAGATGGGGTTTCACCGTGTTAGCCAGGATGGTCTCGATCTCCTGACCTCGTGATCCGCCCGTCTCGGCCTCCCAAAGTGCTGGGATTACAGGCTTGAGCCACCGCGCCCGGCCGCTGATTTTTTTTTTAGTAGAGACAAGTCTTGCTAAGTGGCCCAGGTGAGTCTTGAACTCCTGGACTCAAGTGGTCCTCCTGCCTCGGCCTTCCAAGGTGCTGGGATTACAGGCATGATTTGTTTTTAATTAAAGAGCTAGGAGAGAGTACAGATTGGATAGTATATTTGTTTTCTGTTTGTGCCATAACAAATGACCACAGACTTGGTAACTGGAGATAAGAAGTCCAGATGGGTCTCACTGACTAAAATCAAGGTGTTGGCAGGGCTGGCTCCTTCTGGAGGATCTAGGGGAGAACCTGTTTCCTGGTCTTGTCTGGTTTCCAAAGGCTGCCCACTGTCCTTGGCTCATGGCTTTGTCCATCTACAAAGCTGGCAAGCGCATTTCCCTCACTCTGATTCTGTCATCACATCTCTGTCTCTCACTCTCCTGCCTCCCTCTTGCACCTATAAAGACCTCTATGATGACACCAGGCCTACCTGGATAATCCAGGATCATGCCTTATCTTAAGGTCCTTAATCACATCTTCAGAGCCCTGTTTGCCATGTAAGATGCCATATTCCCAGGTTCTAGGGGCTAGGATGTGGATGTGTTGGAGGCCGTTATCCACTCAGCCATAGGTAGGCAACTGTCTCCACCACAGAGTCCTATTAGCATTTATCCTCCACATTTTTCACTTACTAACTCCTCTTTAATCTATTTGAATCTTGATTCCATCTACATCACATCTTATTTATTTATTTATTTTTTGAGACAGAGTCTCACTGTGTCACCCAAATTGGAGTGCAGTGGCACGATCTTGGCTCACTGCAACCTCCACCTCCCGGGTGACAGAGCAAGAGACCATCTCAAAAAAATAAAATCTGAGCAATTCCTTATTGGTCTTTTTTTGAAAAATCTGTTCTTGGCCAGGTGCGGTGGCTCATGCCTGTTATCCCAGCACTTTGGGAGGCCAAGGCAGGCAGATCACCTGAGGTCAGGAGTTTGAGACTAACCTGACCAACATGGTGAAATACTGCCTCTACTAAAAATACAAAAATTAGCTGGATGTGGTGGCACATGCCTGTAATTCCAGCTACTCGGGAGGCTGAGACAGGAGAATCGCTTGAACCCAGTAGGCGGAGGTTGCAGTGAGCCGAGAGAGCACCACTGCACTCCACCCTGGGTGACACAGCAAACAAAACTCTGTCTCAAAAAAAAAAAAAAAAAGAATATCTATTCTCACAAGTTTATTTTATTGTACAAAATAACTTTTTTTAAGAACAGTTGGCCGGGCGCGGTGGCTCAAGCCTGTAATCCCAGCACTTTGGGAGGCCGAGACGGGCGGATCACGAGGTCAGAAGATCAAGACCATCCTGGCTAACACGGTGAAACCCCGTCTCTACTAAAAAATACAAAAAACTAGCCGAGCGAGGTGGCGGGCGCCTGTAGTCCCAGCTACTCGGGAGGCTGAGGCAGGAGAATGGCGTAAACCCGGGAGGCGGAGCTTGCAGTGAGCTGAGATCCGGCCACTGCACTCCAGCCCGGGCGACAGAGTGAGACTCCGTCTCAAAAAATAAAAAAGAACAGTTATAGATTTACATACAAATTGGAAAATAATGGCCTGGCGCAGTGACTCACACCTGTAATCCCACACTTTGGGAGGCCGACGTGGGCAGATCACCTGAGGTCGAGAGTTCGAGACTAACCTGGCCAACATGGAAAAACACCATCTCTACTGAAAGTACAGAATTAGCTGGGCATGGTGGTGTGAACCTGTAATCCCAGCTACTCAAGAGGCTGAGGCAGGAGAATCGCTTGAATCCAGGAGGTGGAGGTTGCGGTGAGCTCAGATTGTGCCATTGCACTCCAGCCTGGGCAACAAGAGCGAAACTCAGTTTCAAAAAAAAAAAAAAATTGGAAAATAATGCGGAGGTCCTTTGGCTTCTGTATGTAGTCTCCTGTGTTGTTAACAGCATATATACATATATATAATATATACACATATGTGTTTATATATAAAATACGTGTGTATATAAAATACATATATGTGTATATATGTAAAATATATACATATGTGTATATATAATGTACATATGTGTATATATAAATATATACATGTTAACATATATACATATGTTATATATACATAATACATACATATGTGTTATACATACTTATATACATATATATACCTATATATTTTATACACATGCATATGTGTATATATACATATTACATATGTGTGTGTATATATTTATGTATACACGCACATATGTATATATGCAAAATATGCTCACTGCAACCTCCACCTCCCAGGTTCAAGTGATTCTCTGGCCTCAGCCTCCCGAGTAGCTGGGATTATAGGCGCCTACCACCACACCTGACTAATTTTTCTTTTTTTTTGAGATGGAATCTCACTTAGCTGCCTAGGCTGGAGTGCAGTGGCACGATCTCGGCTCACTCAATGCACCCACTGTCTCCCGGGTTCAAATGATTCTCCTGTCTCAGCCTCCCAAGTAGCTAGGATTACAAGCATCCACCATCAAGCCCGGCTAATTTTTATATTTTAGTAGAGACAGGGTTTCACCATGTTGGCCAGGCTTGTCTTGAACTCTTGACCTCAGGTGATCTGCCTGCCCCAGCTTCACAAAATGCTGGGATTATAGCCGTGAGCCACCGCGCCCGGCCAACAGCTTATATTAATATGGTATGTTTGTAATTGCAAATTTGTGTTTTGAAATATACTGCAGAAACATTTTGTACTGAAAAAAACCCTTTCAGTAACATTTTGATTAGAATTGTAATATGTTGTAAATAGTCATTTGCTCCATTCCCCAGTAGCTGTGTATTGAGCAATTCCTGTGTACCAGGCATTGCAGATTCCAGGGATGCTGTGGACCTCTCATCAGGGCAGGGCTTTTCTAGTGAAAGTGCACGTGTGTTATGTAAGTCTGCCTCCCAAGTACGTGTCTCCACTTGTTCAGATCTGGGTTCTTTTCCCACATCTGCTCCTCTGGGTTGAGAACTTGAATCCCTTAACGACTGAGGGTCTCACCTTTGCTCCAAAGTGACAGTGGCAGAGGAGGCAGGTCAGGTAGTATGGCAAGCCCACTGACAGGCACAGGGTATCAAAATACCAGCTGCTGTGCTGGCGTGGCCTGCAGATTGCCATGGTGGTTCACAACATTTTGAATTAGCTGTCTGTACTGAAAAATCAGAGAATTTCACTTCAGACATCCCAATTTTCAGCTTTTCTGGAAAAATCAAAGATTTCATGGCATGGGCTCTTCCTCCCAAACCCCACCAATTGGCAAGAGCCCTGCAGCAGGGGTGCCCTTTGGCCACCTCCCTGTAGGCTCCCTCTCCTGGACTGAGTGTCTCCAGGATTACTAGGCTTACGCAGCATTTTTTTTTTTTTTTTTTTTGAGACTAAGTGTCGCTTTGTTGCCAGGCTGGAGGGCAGTGGCACCATCTCGGCTCACTGCAACCTCTGCCTCCCGAGTTCAAGCAATTCTCCTGCTTCAGCCTCCCAAGTGGCTGGGATTACGGGCACATACCACCACGTCCAGCTCATTTTTGTATTTTTTAGTAGAGACGGGGTTTCACCATGTTGGCTAGGTGATCTCTATCTCTTAACCTCGTGATCCTCTTGCCTCGGCCTCCCAAAGTGCTGAGATTACAGGCGTGAGCCACTGTGCCTGGCTTATGCAGCATTCTTCCTTCTAGAGGATTTCAGAGAAAAGTGAAATCTTGATTACACCCAGCCTGAGTCATTCATTCACATGACCACAGTGCCAGCCCCTCATATGCCTTTGAGGTCATGCCTATGGATTCAGCTGGACGTTACCTTCCTTCTGCTTACCTCTCAGGGCTCACCCGAGACAGCACTGCCTTCAGGAAGCCTTCCCTCATCTCCTAGATTAGCAAGGGCAGACTTTCCTGCTGGCCAGGCCTTCCTGCAGTCATCAGATGTTACTGTAATTACTTATTCTGGAGCTGCTCCTTGCAGGACTGAATACTCCCAAGAGGGAATGTCCTCTGTCTTGGTCAGAGACTCCTCTTCGCCTCTAGCTCCATGTATGGCATGTAGTAAGCACTTGTTAACTCTTCAGTGAATGAATGTAGGAGTCTTGTGTCCTCCGCTGTCTTCCTTGGCCCCTGATGTGTGGTTCTCATCCCAGGCCTGCAGAATGATCACAAGGCGGTGATGAAGCAGGTGGAGGAGGCCCTGCACCAGCTGCACGCTCGTGACAAGGAGAAGCAGGCCCGGGACATGGCTGAGGCCCACAAAGAGGCCATGAATCGCAAACTGGACCAGAGTGAGAGCCAGGGCCCTCCACAGGCCTTCGCCAAAGTGAACAGCATCAGCCCTGGCTCCCCAGCCAGCATCGCGGTAATCCAGGGGTTGGCCACTCAAGTCCATGCCCAGGGGACACTGTGGGTCAGGTAGCCTTCAGGGGTGTGGAAAGACAGACCAGTTGTCTCCATGCTGCGGTGCTGAGTTCAGTTACTCATTTAATAAACACTGAGTGAGGCCTGCTGTGTATCCAACCCGGTGCTGGGGGCAGAGTTTTAGAGAGAGGTCAGCCCTGGCTGCCCACTACATTGGTGGGGGAGTGACCTTTCCCAGTGACAGAAGATGATAAATGTCCCAAGAGAGGGAGAGGATCTCTTCTTGGGGCTCATTTTAGGTGGGCACTGAATGATGAAAATGAGAATGGCATCCTGCCAAATGAGTTATGCATGTTATGTGGTGTGTTAAAAAAAAATTAGGCTGGGCACAGTGGCTCATGCCTGTAATCTCAACACTTGAGAAGGCTGAGGCTACTTGGAAAGCTGAGGTGGGAGGATCACTTGAGCTCAGGAAGTCGAGGTTGCAATGAGCTATGACTGTGCCACTGCACTCCAGCCTGGGTGACAGAGTGAGACCTTGTCTTAAAAAAAATTACAGGCTCACGCCTGTAATCCAGCACATTGGGAGGCCAAGGCCGGTGGATCACTTGAGGTCAGGAGTTCGAGACCAACCTGGCCAACATGATGAAACCCCGTCTCTACTAAAAATATGAAAATCATGCCACTGCACTCCAGCCTGGGCAACAGAGTGAGACTCTGTCTCAAAAAAAAAAAAAATTACCCATTTAAAGTGTGTATATAGTTTAGTGTTTTTTGGTATATCACAGAGCTATGCATCACCACAATCAATTTTATTTCTATTTAAAAAATTTTCAGCTGGGTGCGGTGCCTCACGCCTGTAATCCCAGCACTTTGGGAAGCTTAGGTGGGTGATCATCTGACGTCAGGAGTTCAAGACCAGCCTGGCCAACATGGCGAAACCCCATCTCTACTAAAAATGCCGGGTGTGGTGGCACATGCCTGTAATCCCAGCTACTCGGGAGGCTGAGGCAGGAGAATCTCATGAACCCGGGAGGTGGAGGTTGCAGTGGGCGGAGATCGTGTCACTACACTCCAGCCTGGTGACAGAGCGAGACTCTGTCTAAAATAAAAAAAAGGGGGGGGTTTCACTATGTTGCGTAGGTTGGTCTCTACCTCCTGGGCTCAAGTGATTCTATCATCTTAGCCTCCCAAAATGCTGGGATTATAGGCATGAGCCACCATGCCCAGCCATAATCAATTTCAGAACATTGTTCCTGTAAAGAAAGTCTATAGTGATTTGCCATCACTTTCCAATCCCCCAGCTCCCTGCACCCAGTTATCTACTTTCTGTCTCTCTGGATTTGTCTATTCTGGGCATTTCCTCTAAGTGGAATCATATAATATGTGACCTTTTATGACTGGCTACTTTCACTTAGCATATTTTCAAGTCATCCATATTGCAGCATGGATCAGTGCTTCATTTGTTTACAGACAGGGTCTCACTCTGTCACCCAGACTTGAGTGCCATGGTGCCATCATAGCTCACTGCAATCTCAAACTCGCAGAGTCAAGTGATCCTCCTGCTTCTGCCTCCCAAGCAGCTAGGACTGTAGGCACACGCCACCATGCCTGGTTAATTTTTTATTTCCTTTTTTTTTTTAGAGATGAGTTCTTACTATGTTGCCCAGGCTAGTCTTAAACTCCCGGCTTTAAGCGATCCTCCTGCCTCGGCCTCCCAAAGTGCTGGAATTACAGGCATGAGCTGCCATGCCTGGCCCTTCATTCCTTTTTACGGCCAAATAATAGTCCACTACCTGGATATCTCATATTTTATTTATCCATTTGTCAGTTAATGGGCATTTGGATTGTTACCACTTTTTGTCTATTATGAAGAGTGTTGCTGTGAACATTCTTGTACGTTTTTTTTTGTGGAGATGTAGTTAAATATAATTCCACAGCCACTTCTGGGGTAGGTCCTAATCTTTACTCATTTCATCCTCAAGGAAAAGCCTCACAGACCTGAAGTAACTTGTGTCAGGACACATAGTTCCTGACAGGTGGAATGGGGTCCTAAACCCTGGTCCTACCAGTCTTCTTTAATGATCACAAGTCTGTAAGTTACACAGAAGCTCCATCTCATTCTCTACCCCATCTATAGCATCTACCCCAGTGCCATTTGGCCCACAACAAATATTTGTTAAAGGGGTGAATGAGTGGTCGTCTGTGTTCTTAGGACCTAGAACAAGAGTGTCACTCTAGTCTTGGGTCCACCCTGTGCCTGTGGCTGCTTGTCTGAGGGCTTCTAGGGCAAATGTCTTGTCTAAATGTTGACCACTGAATAAAATGGGCCCAGCCTGGCTTGCCTTCTCTTGCCCTTGAACCTGGGTTAGGACCCCAGAGAGCAGCATTTGGCCTTTCCCATGCTCCTCAAGGCCTTCACAGTGTCTGGTAATTGCCAGCTCTCAGACATTGGGCAGACCTGGTCATCTTTACTAGAGCTGCCCTCACAGGAACCCAAGGAGGAGGTGGCCCCATTAGCCACTGCCCCTTCCTGCATGAGGTGTCTACATCCCTGACTTCTTTGTTCTGAGCCTACCCTGTAGAAAACAAACTCGTGACCTTGACATTAAATTGGGTATTGAAGGTTAGAGAACACCAGGAGCACACTGAACCTCTAGCCTGATTTTCCATTTTTCCTTCCCTTTCCAGGGTCTGCAAGTGGATGATGAGATTGTGGAGTTCGGCTCTGTGAACACCCAGAATTTCCAGTCACTTCATAACATTGGCAGTGTGGTGCAGCACAGTGAGGGGGTGAGTGGGGCTACCTGGTGTCTTGGTCTGTTCGGGCTTCTCTAACAGCATGACATAGGCTAGGTGGTTTACACACAACAGAAGTTCATTTTTCACAGCTCTGGAGGCAGGGAAGTCCAAGATCAAGGCACCAGCCAATTTGGTGTCTGAGGAGGGCTTGCTTCCCAGCTCCTAGGTGGTGCCTTCTTGCTGTGTCCTCACAGGAACCCTGGGAGCTCTTATATAAGGGCACTAATCCCAGTTGGGGCTTCACCTCTCATGACCTGATCACCTCGCAGAGGCCCCACCCCTAATACCATCACATTGATGGTTAGGATTTCAACATATGAATTTCAGGGGGCCACAGACATTCAGGTCATAGCACACGGCCTCTGGTCTATAGTCCTGGAGTTGCTGGAAGTGTTGCTGAGGCCCTGGACTGCTGCCTTCATGGTGTTGCTCAGCATAGCCCCATTCAAGGCCTTTACACTTGCTATTCCTTCTGCCTGGAATGCTCTTCCTCTTCATCCTCCTTCTGTTTTACACTGGTGACATGCTCTCAGGGGGCCTTTCCTGGCTACCCTAACCCAAATTCCCCTCTCCTCTATCCTGTCTCTGTTTTCATTTAACAAGGTTTCTTAGAGCTCTTTTCTTTTCTTTTTTTTTCTTTTTTTTAAAGACAGGGTCATGCTCTGTCACCCAGGCTGGAGTGTGGTGGTGCCATCATAGCTATGTCACTGGCTAATTTTTTTATATTTTGTAGAGGTGGGGTCTTGCTATGTTGTCCAGGCTGGAATTGTTGTTGTCGTTTTGTAGCAAAGATCCACACTTTTCAGGAATGACATTGTGGCAAAGCCCAGGAAAATTATTAACTAAAGTTTTTGGTTCCCAAATGAAGTCTCCAGTTAACCCAACAGTTCTGGATTTTTTGACTCCTGCTCAGCTGCATGGTTCGTATACTTGTAACACATCAGTGCAGGCCAGGCCAGGTCAGGTCAGGAGATGGCTCACAGTTGCCTGTGCCCCTGCTAGTGGTCAGGCCATCGTTTCTGTACCGATAACTGTCATCAAATCTGTAACTTGTATGGATGTTTAAAATGATTTTGTGAAATTTATCAGTTTTTTTGCTTATGGCTCTTGCGTTTTGTGTCTGCTTAAATAAATTTTTTTTTTTTTTTTTAATAAATTCTTAGCCAGGCCACGGTGGCTCACGCGCTGTAATCCCAGAGCCTTTGGGAGGCCGAGGGTGGCAGATCACGAGGTCAGGTGATTGAGACCTCCTAGCTAACATGTGTGAAATCCCGTCTCTACTAAAAAACCAAAAAATTAGGCCGGGGCGTGGTGGCACACTGCCTGTAGTCCCAGCTACTGGGAGGCTGAGAAGGGAGAATCTCCTTGAACCCGGGAGCGGAGCTTGCAGTGAGCCGAAATCAATGCCCATTGCACTCCAGCCTGGGTGACAGAGCCAGACTCCATAAAAAAAAAAAAAAAAAAAAAAAACAAAAAAAAAACAAAAAAAAACTTTTAATTCTTTTATTGTGTTCATTTTGTTTTCCTTTAGTCTATCTGAAATTTATTATTATTATTATTTATTTTATTTTATTTTATTTTATTTGAGACGGAGTCTCACTCTGTCACCGAGGCTGGAGTGCAGTGGTGCGATCTTGCCTCACTGCAACCTCCGCCTCCCACGTTCAAGTGATTCTCATGCCTCAGCCTCCTGGGTAGCTGGGATTACAGGCACACTCCACCACGCCTGGCTAATTTTTGTATTTTTAGTAGAGATGAGGTTTCACCATGTTGGCCAGGCTGGTCTCGAACTGGCCTCCCAAAGTGCTGGGACTACAGATGTGAGCCACTGTGCCCTGCCTATTTTTATTATTTTTACAACAGTTTTATTGAGATTTAATTCACATACTACATAGTTCACCCATTTAAAGTGGTTTTTAGTGTAGTCACAGAATTGTGCAACCATCACAATTGTACATTTTCATCACCTCTCCTCCTGAGGCAGCCACTTTCCAGCCACGTGTCCTTCAGAAAGACTACAAGCACACAGAGCTGCCAGTTGATTTTAATATTATTAAGGTATAATTTACCTGCACCAAGATCCACCTTTTTCCGTGTACAGTCCTGTGAGTTTTCTTTTTTTTTTAGATGGAGTCTTGCTCTGTCGCCCAGGCTGGAGTGCAATGGCGCAATCTTGGCTTACTGCAAGCTCTGCCTCCTGGGTTCACACCATTCTCCTGCCTCTGCCTCCCGAGTAGCTGGGACTACAGGTGTGTGCCACCATGCCCAGCTAATTTTTTGTTTTTTTTAGTAGAGACAGGGTTTCACCATGTTAGCCAGGATGGTCTCAATCACCTGACCTCGTGATCTGTCCACCTCGGCCTCCCAAAGCTCTGGGATTACAGGCACCCGCCACCACGCCCAGCTAATTTTTTTGTATTTTTAGTAGAGACGGGGTTTCACCGTGTTAGCCAGGATGGTCTCAATCTCCTGACCTTGTGATCCACCCGCCTCGGCCTCCCAAAGTGCTGGCTGGGATTACAGGTGTGAGCCACTGCACCCAGCTGAGTTTTCTTTTCTTTTCTTTTTTTTTTGAGATTGAGTTTTGCTCTTTTGCCCAGTCTGGAGTGCAGTGGCATGATCTCGGCTCACTGCAACCTCTGCCTCCCGGGTTTAAGTGATTCTCCAGCCTCAGTCTCCTAAGTAGCGGGGATTATAGGCGCCCACCACCACACCCAGCTAATTTTTTAAAATTTTTAGTAGAGACAGGGTTTCACCATGTTGGCCAGGCTGGTCTCGAACTCCTAACCTCAGGTGATTCACCCACCTCCCTCCCAAAGTGTTGGGATTACAGGAGTGAGCCACTGTACCTGGCCATTCCCGTGAGTTTTCACAAATGTATGTAATATGTCATTGCCACCACGATGAAGGTGGAGAGCATTCCATCACCCTGTAAAAATTGCCTCAGGCTTCTTTGTAGTTAATCCTTCCCCGTCAACTTCCAGAATGTCAAAGAGAAAAAAACCACACAATATATTGCCTTTTGAGTCTGATGTTCTTCACTCAGCACAGTGGATTCTGAGACTTCTGTCTCTTGTGTGGATCTGTAATTCATTTCTCTCTTTTTTTTTTTTTGAGATAGAGTCTCACTCTGTTACCCAGACTGGAGTGCAGTGGCACAATCTCAGCTTACTGCATCCTCTGCCTCCCGGGTTCAAGCAATTCTCCTGCCTCAGCCTCCCTAGTAGCTGGGATTATAGGTGCCCGCCACTATGCCTGGCTAATTTTGTATTTTTAGTAGAGATGGGGGTTTCGCCATGTTGGCCAGTCTGGTCTTGAACTCCTGACCTCTCAGGTCATCCACCTGCCTTGGCCTCCCAAAGTGTATCTCTACTAAAAATACAAAATTACAGGTGTGAGCCACCATCCCTGGCCTAATTTGTTCCTTTTGATTACTAAGTAATACTCCCAAGGAGTAGCTGGACCACAGATTATTTTTCCGCTTACTAGTGAGGGATGTTTAGGTTGTTTCCAGTTTTTTGTCCTTACTGAGAAGAGCTGCTGGTTTTTAATCTGTCTTTTCCAGTTAAATATATTCTCAGCTTCCTTGTAGGCCTATAAATCCTTCTTTATAAAAGCAGTTATTCAATTTTAAGCAAAACGAATTTTTTCTTCATGTGAAATTTCTCGGGGAATTCCAAGATGTCATTGGATAAAAGCTGAGCTGTCTTGGTGGGCTGGAGGATGGAGAAGGTCGCGTGTTGTGAGTAGGGCCTGCCTGGCTTCAGCCTCATCCCCTTAGGGCTGAGCTCAGCTGGAGAATCAAGAATCTGTTTTGTGAGTCAAGAAAAAAAAAACCTTGCCTAGCGCGGTGGCTCATGCCTGTAATCCCAGCACTTTGGGAGGCCGAGGCGAGTGGATCACCTGAGGTCAGGAGTTTGAGACCAGCCTGGCCAACATGGTGAAACCCCATCTCTACTAAAAATAAAAAATTAGGCCAGGCATGGTGGCTCACACCTGTAATCCCAGCACTTTAAGAGGCCAAAGTGGGCAGATCACAAGGTCAAGAGATCGAGACCATCCTGCCCAACATGGTGAAGCCCCATCTCTACTAAAAATACAAAAAAAAAAAAAAAAATTAGCCAGGTGTGGTGGTGCGTGCCTGTAGTCCCAGCTACTTGGGCTGCCAAGGCAGGAGAATCACTTGAACCTGGGAGGCGGAGGTTGTAGTGAGCTGAGATCACGTCACTGCACTCTGGCCTGGGCCACAGAGCGAGACTCCATCTCGAAAAAAAAAAAAATTAGCCAAGTGTGTTGGCACTCCTCAGCTACTTGGGAGGCTGAGGCAGGAGAATCGCTTGAACCCAGGAGGCAGAGGTTGCAGTGAGCTGAGATCACGCCACTGCACCCCAGCCTGGGTGACAGAGTGAAGCTCTGTGTCAAAAAAAAAAAAAAAAAACACAAAAAACAACCTCACAGTGTTCTATTATGAGACATTTAGATAGTTTGCAGTTTTGTGAAGATTAACACTCTTGCAGATCCATTTCTATTTCTTTTTTTATTTTTTTTGAGACAGTTTTTCTCTTGTTGCCTAGGCTGAAATGCAATGGCATGATCTCAGCTCACTGCAACCTCCGCCTCCCAGGTTCAAGCGATTCTCCTGCCTCAGCCTCCCGAGTAACTGGGATTATAGGCGCCCATCACCACGCCCAGCTAATTTTTTGTATTTTTAGTAGAGATGGGGTTTCACCATGTTGGCCAGGCTGGTCTTGAACTCCTGACCTCAGATGATCCACCTGCCTCGACCTCCCAAAGTGCTGGGATTACAGGCATGAGCCACTGTGCCCAGCCCCTTTTTTTTTTTTTTTTTTTTTTCGGAGATGGAGTCTTGCTCTGTCTCCCAGGCTGGAGTGCAGTGGTGCTATCTCAGCTCACTGCAACCTCTGCCTCCCGACACCCAGCCTTCTTTAACGAACTTTCTGCAGATGGGATTTCTAGATCAAATGCATACAGTTTCAAGAGGAAAAAAATCTTTAAAAAAATGTAAGTGACTGCTGATGGATAAGAGATTTCTTTTTGGGTGGTGAAAATGATCCAGAATTAGATAGTGGTGGTTGTTTATACTAAATACATTGAATGTAGTGAACTCTGAATATACTAAAACTAACTTAATTGTATATTTTAAAATGGTGAATTTTATTGTATGCAAATGATGTCTCAGTGATAAAAATAGGCTGGTTGCAGTGGCTCCTGCCTGTATTCCCAACACTTTGGGAGGCCAAGGCGGGAGGATCACTTGAGGCCAGGAGTTTGAGACAATATTGGGCAATATTGCGAGACTGTCTCTCCCCAAAATATTTAAAAAATATTTAAAAAAAATTAGCCAAGCATGGTAGCATGTGCCTGTAACCCCAGCTGCTCTGGAGGCTGAGACAGGAGGAACACTTGACCCCAGGAGTTCAAGGGTACAGTAAGCCAAGGTCACCCCACTGCACTGCAGCCTAGATGACAGAGTGAGACCCTGTCTCAAATAAATAAAATACACATTTATCCTTAAAATCACATAGTGCAGTTGTATTTACAAATAAAAGTCCTAGTGTTATAGCTCTAAGGATTTGTCTACCAGGTTTTCTGCTCATCACTGGAAATGCCCCTCCTCCCAAAATAATTTTTTATTTTTTATTTTTTTTATTTTTTATTTTATTTTTTTTCATAGCGGTAAGAACCCTGCTTTATTGGCAGCACTTACTACAAGTCCCAATAAATATTTGATCCCCAGAAGGAGAAGAGCTCCGGGTTATCAGATTACTCCGGTCCCATAGAGAAGCGCAATGAAACTGAACCAAGTGATTTGCTGGGATGATTGAGAGTCACTCCTGCTTCTTGGGAAATGCCAGCCACGGCCACTGATACATGGCATATGCTGTTCCACCATTGTAAACCAGGCTCTATACCAGGAGGACAATCAGCCCCTATCCCACCCTTTAGATACAGTGGAATTTCATCATCCTCCTGGAACAGTTTTTGTTTCTCTGGAACTTTATTTTAAAATGCTGCGGGAAGTAGTGCGCTTATGGTTCTCCCTGTCCAATCTGAACGGGAGCCAGCAGATTCCGCAGCATCTTCGGCTGTTACTGACCAGCAACCACCACAACTTAACACCAGCAACGAAAATGGCCACGCCGGAACCCTTTTATTTTTTATTTTTGAGACAGAGTTTCACTCCTGCTGCCCACACTGGAGTGCAGTGGCGATCTTGGTGGCCATCTTGGCTCACTGCAACCTCTGCCTGCTGGGTTCAAGCGATTCTCCTGCCTCAGCCTCCCGAGTAGCAGGGATTACAGGCATGCACCACCAAACCTGGCTAATTTTGTATTTTTAGTAGAGATGGAGTTTCTCCATGTTGGTCAGGCTGGTCTCTAACTCCTGACCTCAGGTGATCCACCTGCTTCGGCCTCTCAAAGTGCTGGGATTATAGGCGTGAGCCACCGTGCCTGACCCCAAAATAATTTTTTAAAAAGTCCTGTGTCTCTCCCTTCCTTAGTGCCTTCCACTGCACATGCTGGGTCCTAGGCAAGGTACTGGAGCTGTAATGGGGAATGAAACAAATAGGGTCCTTGCCTTGGGAGTGCTTTGGTGGGGGAGCCAGGCCTTAATCAAATAATCACAGCTGTATAATGATGAATACTGAGAAGTGTTAGGAAGGAAGAGTGTTACAAAGCTCAGAGAGTCAATCATGGGGCCCTGATTTGGTTTGGGATTGAAGGAGTGTTCCTCAGGAACTGACCTTCAGATGTGTATAGAAGTTTCTCTGGTTGGGGGAAAGCTGGCAGGGAGAAAATCCTTCTTAGGCCCTGGGGTGGGAGGATCAAAGAACTCAGAGGAGGGTGGAGCCCAGAGCAGAATGGAGAGAAGGGGAGGAGGCGAGGCGGGGAGGTGTTAAGGTCAGGCCTGTGGTCCTTAGTAAAGATTGTGCTGTATTTTTCCTGAGGTGCAGAAGGGAGCCACCGCATAGTTCCAGGTTGGGGTATGACGGGGTAAGAAGCCTTCTCTGGATGTTAAGTAGAGAACAGATTGGAGGGTGACAGAGCTGTAGCAGTCAGTCAAGAGAGGATGGTGGCTGTGACAAATGGGGTGGAGGAAGGGGCCAATCAGAGAATTTAGGATGTAAAATCCATGGGCCTTAATCTGATGGAGTGTGTCAAGGAGGGCTCCAGGTTTTCAGCCTGCCCAGGGGTGTCATTGACAGAACTGGAAGAACATGAGTATGTCCCTCAGTTTCCGCACGTGGGTGCGTGTGTCTACAGCCACTGCTTTTTTTTTTTTTTAAGGACAGGATCTCTCTGTTTGCTGCCCAGGCTGGAGTGCAGTGGTGCAATGATAACACTGCAGCCTCAAACTCCAGGGCTTGAGCAATCCTCCTGCCTTGGCTTCCCAGGTAGCTGGGACTACAAGTGTGCACCACCATGCCCGGCTAATTTTTTTTTCATTTTTTGTAGAGACAGGGTCTTGCTATGTTGCCCAGGCCGGTCTAGAACTCCTGGGCTCAAATGAGCCTCTGGCCTCAGCCCCTGAAAACACTGGGATTATTAAGCATGAGCCGCCACGGCTAGCTGTGATTGCTTTTTGACAAAGATGACACAGAAAAGGCCTAGTGTACATGTTGCTCTGTATTTCTGCCCACTTTGAAGGGAATTCTGTGTCAGCACATGTGTATCTTCATTCCTTTGAATGATCCCACCATATCCCATTGGTCGGTTCACCATCTTTTACTTAGCCAACCTCCCATATTCAACATTTAGGTTATTTCCAGTGTTTGGCCATAACAAACAGTGGTGTAGTGGCAAGTGTCCTTGCCTGTGGGAGAATTTCTGCCGTGTTGCTAGACGTGTCATTACTGAGTTAAAGGCAGTGCACATTTACCCTTCATAGATCTTGTCAAGGTGTCCTCCAAGAAGCTTGTGCCAGTGCACGTTCTCTCAAGTAGCACCCATGAGTGCATCTGTTTCTAGCCCTCCCAACTACATTATAGTCTTCGGCAATGACATAGGTATTCTTTGACAATCTGGTAGGAAATGACTTTTTTTTTTTTTTTTTTTTGAGATGGTGTCTCGCTCTGTCACCAGGCTGGAGTGCAGTAACGTGATCTCAGCTCACTGCAACCTCCACCTCCTGGGTTCAAGCGATTCTCCTGCCTCAGCCTCCTGAGTAGCTGGGACTACAGACGCCTGCCACCACGCCCAGCTAATTTTTGTATTTTTAGTAGAGACAGGGTTTCACCATGTTGGCCAGGACAGTCTCGATCTCTTGACCTCATGATCCGCCTGCCTTGGCCTCCCAAAGTGCTGGGATTACAGGCGTGAGCTACTATGCCTGGCCTATGCTGTATTTTCTTAGATTTAGAGATTCCACTGATAAACCTGACATATTTTTTTTGTGGTAAATATATATATAATAAAAAAGTTACCATTTTAGGCTGGGAGCAGTGGCTGACGCCTGTAATCCCAGCAGTTTGGGAGGCCAAGGTGGGCGGATCACCTGAGGTCAGGAGCTGGAGACCAGCCTGGCCAGCATGGTGAAACCCCATCTCTACTATAAATACAAAATTAGCAGGGCGTCGTGGCGGGCACCAGTAATCCCAGTTACTCTGAAGGCTGAGGCAGGAGAATTGCTTGAACCCGGGAGGCAGAGGTTGCAGTGAGCTGAGATCGGGCCACTGCACTCTGGCCTGGGTAACAAAGAGCCAAACTTTGTCTCAAAAAAAAAAAAAAAAAGTTACCATTTTAACCATTAAAAAATCTACACTTTAGTGGCATTAAGTATGTTCACATTGTTTTACAAACATCACCCCTACCCATCTCCCATCTCCAGAACTTTTTCACCCTCATAAACTGAAACCCAATCTCCATTAAACACTAACTCTCCATTCCCACTTTCCGCAGCCCCTTGCACCCACCATCCTACTTTCTGTCTCTATGAACTTGACTACTCCAGGGACCTCATCTAGGTGAAATCTTTACATTCTGTGTTTTTTGTGTGTTGTTTTGTTTTGTTTTTGAGATGGTGTCTCGCTCTGTTGCCCAGGCTGGAGTGCAGTGGTACAATCTCCACTCACTGCACCCTCCACTTCCCAGGTTTGAGCCATTCTTCTGTCTTAGCCTCCCTGAGTAGCTGGGACTACAGGCGTGTGCCACCAGGCACAGCTATTTTTTTTTTTTTTTTTTTGAGACAGAGTCTCGCTTTGTCACCAGGCTGGAGTGCAGCGGCGCCATCTCGGCTCACTGCGAACTCCATCTCCCGGGTTCATGCCATTCTCCTGCCTCAGCCTCCCGAGTAGCTGGGACTACAGGTGCCTGCCACCAGGCACGGCTGATTTTTGTATTTTTAGTAGAGATGAGGTTTTGCCATGTTGGCCAGGCTGGACTTAAACTCTGCCTGCCAAAGTGCTGGGATTACAGGATACTGTATAGGTTTTGTCTGGCTTATTTCACTTAGCATAATGTCTTCAAGGTTCATCTGTGTTACAGCATATTTCAGAATTTCCTTCCTTTTAAAGGCTGTATAATATTCTACTGTATGTATGCACCATATTATTTTTATCCATTCATTAGTCAGTGGACACTGGGATTGCTTATACCTTTTTGTTGTGAACAGTGCTGCTGTGAACATGGTTGTACCAATATCTGTTCAAATCCCTGCTTTCATTTCATTGTATATATGCCCAGAAATTTAATTGCTGCATCATGTGGTCATTCTATGTTTAAGGTTTCTAAAATTTTTTTTAACTTTAATATATGAACTTTTTTTTTTTATATATTTTGAGATGCAGTCTTGCTCTGTTACCCAGGCTGGAGTACAGTGGCACGATCTTGGCTCACTGCAACCTCCGCCTCCTGGGTTGAAGTGATTCTCCTGTCTTAGCCTCCCTGAGTAGCTGGGATTACAGGCACCCGCCACCACACCCAGCTAATTTTTGTATTTTTAGTAGAGACAGGGTTTCACCATGTTGGCCAGGCTGGCCTCGAACTCCTGACTTCAAGTGATCTGCCTGCCTTGGCCTCCCAAAGTGCTGGGATTACAGGTGTGAACCACCACACCCGGCCTATGAACATTTTAAAATGTCAAAGATGACTCAGGTTTCTGGAATGAGCTTATTTATTTATTTGTTTATTTTGAGACAGGTTCTCACTCTGTTGCCATGGCTGGAGTGCACTGGTGTGATCTTGGCTCACTGCAGTCTGGACTTCCCAGGCTCAAGCAGTCCTCCCACCTCAGCCTTGCGAGTAGCTGGGACTATAGGCACATGCCATCATGCCCAGCTAATTTTTGCATTTTGTGATTTTGCCATGTTGCCCAGGCTGGTCTTGAATTCCTGGGCTCAAGCGATCCACCCATCTTGGCCTCCCAAAGTGCTGCTATTATAGGCATGAGACACCGCGCCCGGCTCTATGTTTAGGTTTTGGAGGACCCTCCATACTGTTTTCCACTGCCGTGCACTGTTTCACATTCCCACCAGCAGTGCCCAGGGCTCCAGTTTCCCCACTTCCTCGCCAGCACTTGTTTTCTCTTTCATAATCAGTGTGTGGTAGAATCTCATTGTAGTTTTGATTTTCATTTCTCTAATGATTAGTGACATGGAGTGTCTTTTCCTGTGCTTTTTGATCATTTGTATATCTTTGAAGAAATGTCTATTAGGCTGGACTCAGGAGACTGAGGCAGGAGAAGCGCTTGAGCCTGGGAGGTGGAGGTTGCAGTGAGCTAAGATTGTGTCACTACACTCCAGCCTGGGCAACAGGAGTGAAACCCTCTCTCAAAAAAGAAAAAGAAAAGAAAGAAAGAAATGTCTATTCAAGTCCTTTGCTCATTTTCTTTCTTTTTTTTTTTTGAGACGGAGTGTTGCTCTGTCGCCCAGGCTGGAGTGCAGTGGCATGATCTTGACTCACTGCAAGCTCCGCCTCCTGGGTTGATGCCATTCTCCTGCCTCAGCCTCCCGAGTAGCTGGAACTACAGGTATCCACCACCATGTCTGGCTAATTTTTTTTTTTTTTTCTTTAGTAGAGACGGGGTTTCACCATGTTAATCATGATGGTCTCCATCTCCTGATCTCGTGATCCACCCGCCTTGGCCCCCCAAAGTGCTGGGATTACAGGCGTGAGCCACCGTGCCCGGCCCTTTGCTCATATTCTTTTTTTTTTTTTTT
>NW_016827607.1:228604-240076 GCF_001698545.2 Rhinopithecus bieti
CCATGCCTGGATATCGTATTTTAATTTGTAATTTTATTTGGTATGTACTCCCCCCGCTTTAATTTTAATTTTTTTTTTTTTTGGAGACGGAGTCTTGCTCTGTCGCCCAGGCTGGAGTGCAGTGGCCGGATCTCAGCTCACTGCAAGCTCCGCCTCCCGGGTTTACACCATTCTCCTGCCTCAGCCTCCCGAGTAGCTGGGACTACAGGCGCCCGCCACCTCGCCCGGCTAGTGTTTTTTGTATTTCTTTTAGTAGAGACGGGGTTTCACTGTGTTAGCCAGGACGGTCTCGATCTCCTGACCTCGTGATCCGCCCGTCTCAGCCTCCCAAAGTGCTGGGATTACAGGCTTGAGCCACCACGCCCGGCCTTAATTTTTTAAATTAAAGTACTGTATACAGGCTGGGTGCGGTGGCTCATGCCTGTAATCCCAGCACTTTGGGAAGCCAAGGTGGGTGGATCACCTGAGATCAGGAGTTGAAGACCAGCCTGGACAACATGGTGAAACCCCATCTCTACTAAAAATACAAAAATTATCCGGGTGTGGTGGCGTGTGCCTGTAATCCCAGTTACTCAGGAGGCTGAGGCAGGAGAATCGCTTGAACCCGGGAGGCAGAGGTTGCAGTGAGCCAAGATTGTGCCACTGCACTCCAGCCTGCGTGACAGAGATCCCATTTCAAAAGAAAAAAAAAAGTAATACGTGCTAGGTATGGTGGCACACGCCCAAAATCCCAGCACTTTGGGATGCTGAAGTGGGCAGACCACTTGAGCCCGGAGTTTGAGACCAGGCTGGCCAATATGGCAAAACCGTGTCTCTACTAAATCTACATAAAAAATTAGCTGAGCATGATGCTGCATGCCTGTAGTCCCAGCTACTCAGGAGGCTGAGGCATGAGAATTGCTTGAACCTGGGAGGCTGAGGTTGTGGTGAGCTGAGATTGCACCACTACTCTCCAGCCTGGGCAACACAGCAAGACTGTATCTCAGAAAAATAAAGCAATACATACTCATGGTTAAAAAATTAATGATACAGAAATATATAAAAGTAAACATCTTCCTCTTATTCCAAAGGACTAATCCATTCTGGATGTAACCACTCTTAAGAAGTTTTTCCATGTTCTTCCAGAAAACTTCGCATGCTAGAGCAACACAGGTGTCCTTTTAGAAAATATCGGCCAGGCGCGGTGGCTCACGCCTGTAATCCCAGCACTTTGGGAGGCTGAGGCGGGCGGATCACCTGAGATCAGGAGTTCTGAGACCATCCTGGCCAAACATAGTGAAACCTTGTCTCTACTAAAAATATAAAAATTAGCCAGGTGTGGTGGCGGGTGCCTGTAGTCCCAGCTACTTGGGAGGCTGAGGCACGAGAATTGCTAGAACCTGGGAAGCAGAGGTTGCAGTGAGCCAAGATTGCGTCACTGCACTCCAACCTGGGTGACAGAGTGAGACTGTCTCAAAAAAGAAAGAAAGAAAGAAAGAAAAGAAAATGCTATCAAATAGGTTCATACTTTGGTGGGGTTTTTGTTTTGTTTTGACTAAAACCCTTCATTCTCTGTACTGTATTTGAACAATGCCTATTGCTGGACATTTCTGATGTTCTCAGTTTTTGGATTTCTACACAGCCCTGGAATGAACACTTCATTTGTATGTCATCTTGTAATTGTGTACTATGTACCTTGGACGTACCTTTTAAAAATTGTTGGTGGGGGGACACGTATTTTCTGAGGAAGATGATACTAAGGTCAGCACCCTGGCTTCCCTGAGAGCGCAGTGCCATGTTCCCCACCTTCTCGCCAACCACAGGATTATGCTGAAAATGAAAATCTTTACCAATTTAATAGGCAAAAAATGGGATCTCAGCATTTTAGCCTGTAACTCTGAGTACTAACAAGGCTGAACACAAAACGAGCTTATTTTCTTTTCAGAAGCCCCTGAATGTGACGGTGATCCGCAGCGGGGAGAAACACCAGCTTAGACTTGTTCCAACACGCTGGGCAGGAAAAGGACTGCTGGGGTAAAGTATCTGTTTCTGTTCATTCTCACTGGGGCATCATTTGAGTGTTTGTTAAACATGAAGCTGGAGGGGAAGGCTGGGGAGACATTGGGGAATAATGGGAATCCCCAGTTTGCTTGGAAACTGCAGATAAATCCTCGTGGTAGGAACGAGGCTACAGCTCTAGAAGCAGAGGGAGCCCCAGTGTCTCTCCTGGGAGTCTCTCCAGTTCATTCATGCACTGGGCATTTGATTTAAAAGAATGAAAGAACATTGGTGAAAAGGTCAGAAGGGCTCGGCCTCTGACCTTCCTGAAGGGAGCCTCCAAACTTACGCCATTCCGTTCCTTCTTTCTTCCAGGTGCAACATTATACCTCTGCAAAGATGATTGTCCCTGGGGAACAGTAACAGGAAAGCATCTTCCCTTGCTCTGGACTTGGGTCTAGGGATTTCCTCCTTGTCTTCTCTCCCTGAAGCATAAGGATCTGGAAGAGGCTTGTAGCCTGAACTTCTGGGTGGTGGCAGTGCTGTGGCCCCCTAGTGTAATCTCCCTGGATTAAGGCATTCTTAAAAACTTATGCTTGGCCTCTTTCGCAAATTAGGCCACGGCCGTGAATAGGAATTCCCTAAATAGGAACTGTGGGCAAGTGGGCGGAAGTTATTCCGGCAGGTACTGGTGTGATGATTATTATTTTTAATAAAGAGTTTTACAGTGCTGATATGACCCTGTCGTCACCCCAACTGAATTTCTTATGACCCTCTCAAACCAAAGTTCAGAAGGGGTCAGAAGAGCTTCATAGAAAGTTGGGCAAAACAAGCTAGCAATTGTGAAGTCCGGCTTTGACCAACATATTTCTTTGCACTGAGGCCTTGCTGCTGTGGATACGGAAATTGCTAAGTAGTTCCATGCTTCCTCAGCAGCTGGGCTGCTAGGGCCATAGTAGCTCCCTTTGGAGAACAGGAAAAGCCTGGAGGTTCCCCAGGTGGCCCAGTGTGGTGTCGTGTCAGCTTCCTCTTTAGGAACCCACCAGAGGGCAGCAAGCTCCTTTCAATTCGGTAATAAGAACCCCTCCATTTTTGTTTTTTGGAGAAAAGGTCTTGCTTTGTCACCCAGACTGGAGTGCAGTGTTGTGATAAAGGTTCACTGAAGCCTTGACCCTCTGGGCACTGCCTCAGCCACCCAAGTATCTGGGACCACAGGTGTGCACCACCATGCATAGCTAATTTATTTTTTGTAGAGAGAGGGTCTCCCTGTGTTGACTAGGTTGGTCTCGAACTCCTGGGCTCAAGCAGTCCTCCTGCCTTGGCCTCCTAAAGTGCTGGGATCACAGGCATGAGCCACTGCGCCCAGCCCACTGCTAGTTCGACTTTTTATAATTGAGCCTCCTGGCTGTGCCTTGAGATCAGTGGTATTTTGTAAACTGCTGAGGTGTGGATAGGAATGAGGAGATCAGACCTCTTGAAAATGCTTATTCTTCCTCCCTTTTATTTTTTGTCTCTTTTAAGATGGTAAATTGGGTCTCAGCGATTCCTGCTGATGCTCTGAATTATTTTCTCCTCTCCATGGTATCAGCGTTCATTTCCCCAGTTCTTGCACACCACTTTCTGTTTTGGCAGTTCTGCCAAGCAAGCCCTGTATTCCTTGGGACTGGTTTTGCTGTGGTTGGATACAGACACCAGCTTGCCTTGATGGGATCAGTATTGCTGTGTGCTTCCAGCCACAGGTTCTCACACTCAATTCCAAAGCCCTCCCATTGGGCGAATTCCCTCAAACTCTATTTGACCCAACAGCCACGCGTATTCCCCTCTAGTAGCCAGAGACATGCTGTGTTTACCAGTGTTTGCTGTTTAAATTGCATGTTCTAATTCCAAGTATTTTCCAGTCTCTATTTTATAAAGTTTCTGACTATAATAAAAACAGCTTGCCTCAGTTTATATCCTTTTTTATTTTGAGATGTATGCCTATTAATCAAATTACCATCACTGGGGCGTGGCATTGTGGGCGGGGAGAATTATTCACATTCTCCTAAAATGACAGCAGCAGACAGCCTTTTGCCTCAGTGGCTCTGGCTGGTTTCCCGCAGGGCTCCCAGTGGAAACCCATGTGGCCACCTGTTGCCCTCTTCCATGAGATGTTAGTGGGGAGCCACTTTGACGTGGAATGATCCTAATAGGTTTAGCCAGACTGGTTTTGCAGAAACGCCTTGTGCTGAGAACTGCAAGCTGGTGCACCCTGTGTCATATCTGCCCTCGGCCAGCTGGAATTGTCTGCTACACGTGGTGCCCGGTGAGGAGGTGGGCAGGACAGTTGTGTGCTGCATCCATGAGACCTGGAAATTCAAGTTTGCTTTTGGAAAAGAGAATTGTATCCGAGTTCATACTTCTCCACTCCATCTTGCCAAGGTTGTGGAAAGTAAAAATTGGCAGTATTGGCTGCTGCAGCTTCTCAGGGGACGGGACCATGTGAAAAGGTGGGGATCGCGCGAGCGCAGGAAGGAGAGAAAAGCGAGGAAAGCCTATGCCGTCAGTGACCGGCAGGGGGCGCGTCGGCCACGCTCGTCACCACTTCCTGGGCACGTGACCGCCGCCCCGCCTGTCCTTAGGGCCTGTGGCTTCCGGCGGCGGCGGTTGCCATGGGGACGGAGCTTGGGTGGCAACCAGAACTAGGGAGCTGGTGGAGAAGGTGGTTGCCGCTGGAAAGACGCCTGGGAGGTGGCTGAGGGGTCCAGGCGGTGGGACGACTCCGGCCTTTTGAAGACCGGGGTGGGTGCTCTCTGTAAGTCCGGGACGGAAGCCACGCGGCCCTGGCGAGGGGGCCCCGGCCTGGCGGGCTCTGGCGCCCCTTGTGGGGCACTCACCGGACCTGCCCTTGTGGGGCCTGGGGCGGCCCCAGGGAGACCTGAGTTGGAGGCAGAGGCCGCACCTGGGCTTTAATTCCCCTGCAGAGCCACGCACCTGGCACCTCTGCCCCAAACCCCTGCGGCTCCAACCCGGCCGTCCAGATGCTCTGGCAAAGTTGGGCTCAGTTGGAAGAGGCTCAGTGGTCAGAGCCCTAGACAGGAATCAGAGCAGTAATTTTTCAGCTGGAGAAACTAAGTGCCAGAGAGATCTCTTTCTTACTAGCGGTGTCATCTTGAATAAGTCACTTCACCTCTCAGAGCCTCAGACTCATTTATTCGTTCATTATTTATTTTATTTATTTATTTATTTTTACCAGAGATGAATTTGAGGAGCTGATACATTTAGTGCCGAGAAAGAAATTAAGAAATAGAAATACCTTTACTACCCTGTGCTCTTTGGGACTTTATTTTCAAAGAGTTGAGTTCTCTTATTCTAATGTCACCGAAAATGTGGGGATTTTTTTTGTTCTGGGTCCAGCTCTTTACGGATAAAGTATCCATCCTTATTGTTTTCCTAGTTCAAACTCTTGTTTGTTGTAAGGAATAAATAAGAGAATATGTCAGAAGGCTTTCAAACTGTTCATTTCTTTGCATGTTAGGGTCATTAGGGTTGCTTTTCTCTCGAATAATAACAGTTGCTACCAGTTTTTCAAGCTGTATGTGCCAGAATTGTGTTCAGCATTTTATATGTTATCTGTTCTCTACAACAACCCTAGAATTTAGGATTATTCTTTTTATTTTGCCCATGAGAAAATGTAGACTCTGAGGGATAAAGTGACTTGCCCAATGTCACAGAACAAGTACATGGGGGAAATGGGATTCAATGCTAGGACAAGCTGACAGCAAGGCCCTTGCTTTTAACCACTAGGCTACCCTGCTGCTTCTCCTATTCCTGTTTCTAGAATTGTTGCTAATATGTGGGTTATGCATTTCACTGCCTGTGGGAATATGAATATATTTTAAATGGGTAAAAAGACTACAAGGTGTTTATTCCTAGAAAGTTGACAGGCCCTGGATCAATATTTTTAAGATCTGGGCCACAAATACATATACTTTAAGATTTCCGGCCGGGCGCGGTGGCTCAAGCCTGTAATCCCAGCACTTTGGGAGGCCGAGACGGGCGGATCACGAGGTCAGGAGATTGAGACCATCCTGGCTAATACGGTGAAACCCTGTCTCTACTTAAAAATACAAAAAACTAGCCGGGCGATGAGGCGGGCGCCTGTAGTTCCAGCTACTCGGGAGGCTGAGGCAGGAGAATGGCGTAAACCCGGGAGGCGGAGCTTGCGTGAGCTGAGATCCGGCCACTGCACTCCAGCCTGGGTGGCAGAGGCAAGACTCCGTCTCAAAAAAAAAAAAAAAGATTTCCAGCCGGCGTGTGTGGCTGCACGCCTGTAATCCCAGCAGCTTTGGGAGCCGAGGGGGGGCGGATCACTTGAAGGTCAGGAGTTTAAGACCAGCCTGGCCCAACCCATGGCTGAAAACCCCGTTCTCCTACTGAAAAATACAAAAATTAGCCGGGTGTGGTGGCAATGCGCTGTAAATGCCCAGCTACTCAGGAGGCTGAGCGCAGGAGAATCAGCTTTGAACCCTGGAGGCGGAAGTTGCAGTGAATGCGCAAAATCATGGGGACACTGCAGCTCTAGCCTGGGCAAATAAGAGCAAAACTCTCTCTCTCAAAAAAAAAAAGATTTCCCATAAATGTGACTTTTTTTTCTTTGAGAGAGGGTCTCACTCTGTTGCCCAGGCTGGAGTGCAGTGGCATGATCTTGGCTCACTGCAACCTCCACCTCCCGGGTTAAAGCAATTCTCCTGCCTCAGCCTTCTGAGTAGCTCGGATTACAGGCACCTGCCACCACACCTGGCTAACTTTTTGTATTTTTAGTAGAGATGGGGTTTCACTCTGTTGGCCAGGCTGGTCTCATCTCTTGACCTCAAGTGATCCTCCTGCCTCAGCCTCCCAAAGTGTTGGGATTACAGGTGTGAGCCACTGCGCCTGGCCAGAAATATGACATTCTTTTTTTATTTTTATTTTTGAGATAGAAGTTTGCTCTTGTCACCCAGGCTGGAGTGCAGTGGCGTGATCTTGCCTCACGGCAACCTCCACCTCCTAGGTTCAAGCAATTCTCCTGTCTCAGCCTCCCGAGTAGCTATTATAGACACTCACCACCACACACAGCTAATTTTTGTGTTTTTAGTAGAAACAGCGTTTCATCATGTTGTCCAGGCTGGTCTCAAACTCATGACCTCAGGTGATCCATCTGCCTTGGCCTCCCAAAGTGCTGGGATTACAGTCATGAGCCACCGTGCCTGGTCAGAAACATGACATTCTTTTTATCCTGTGAAAAGGGACCAGAGCCATTTGTTCACATTTCATCAATAGGCTAGTGCACTAGGAGATGGAAATGGGAAGCCGAGGGCTGACTAGTTATTATGGTCAAAATCTCTCTAGAGGAAACTCTACAGAGAAGAATGTCAGATGCAGAAGAAGCTCCCCGAGAAGCAACAGGAGAAAATGGAGAAACAGAAATGAAAGAAGAGGAGGAACCTAATCCAAATTATAAAGAAGTAGAAAATCTACAACAGGAATCAAAAGATAACACATTAGTATGGAGAGAGTCTCAGGAGGAGGAGAGGAAAATGGGTGAGGAGGAAGGGGAGAAGGAGGAGGAGGGGAAGGAGGACAAAAAGATTGTCATGGAAGAAACTGAGGAAGTGGCTGGAGAAGCCCAGGAGAAGGAGGCTTCAGGAATACAGGAAGAAACCACAGTGGAGCCCCAAGAAGTCACAGAGTCCATGAGCCGTTTGGAGACAGAGATTACCGATTCCCAGTCAATCACATCAGGAATTTTCCCAGTAAGTAGTCATCTTCATTCAATCATTAATTCATTCAGAATCATTAATTGAATGCTTAGTATAGGCCAGACTATGGGAACACAAAACCAAGTAAGATACAATCCATTCCTTTTTTTTTTTTTTTTTTTGAGACGGAGCCTCACTCTGTTGCCCATTCTGGAGTATAGTGGCACAATCTCGGCTCACTGCAACCTCTGCCTCCTGGGTTGAAGTTATTCTCCTGCCTCAGTCTCCTGAGTAGCTAAGATTACAGGCATCCGCCACCATGCCCAGCTAATTTTTTGTATTTTCAGTAGAGATGGGATTTCGGTCTTACCATGTTGGCCAGACTGGTCTCAAACATGTGACCTCAAATGATCTGCCCACCTTGGCCTCCCAAAGTTCTAGGATTACAGGCACACCCCCCCCCCCCCCGCCCCAATCCTTTCCTTTTTTTTTTTTTTTTTTTTGAGACAGAGTTTCACTCTTGTTGCCCAGGCTGGAGTGCAATGGTGCGATCTCGGCTCACTGCAACCTCTGCCTCCTGGGTTCAAGTGATTCTCCTGCCTTAGTCTCTTGCGTAGCTGAGGTTACAGGCGTCTGCCACCACGCCTGGCAGATTTTTTGTATACTTAGTAGAGACAGAGTTTCACTCATGTCGGCCAGGCTGGTCTCAAACTCCTGACCTCAGGTGATCCACCAGCTTCGGCCTCCCAAAGTGCTAGGAGCCTCCGTGCCCGGCCACAATCCATTTTTTAAGGAGCTCTAAGGTGTGTAGGGAGGCAGACCCATGAGTGCAGTGACCAAAAGATGCACAGGAGATGAAACAGGGCCTCTTAACCCAGTTTGGAGGATGGCCAGGGAAAGTTTCCTGGAGAAGGTGTGTGCCACAGCTGAGGTGCTCGCCTTAGAATGGAGTCGGTATGATAATAAGAGTGTAGGCTTCCCACAGACTGCTCCCAGTAGGATAACTTAGCTGTGGCCTAAGAATAGGTCACTCTCTGTAACTAGTCAGCCTTTTGGAGACCACTAGTGCCACTTAGAAGAATGATTTTGCCATTGTGGGTCTGCTGGTAGACCAAGAATAAACTGGAACACACTGTGTTTGTCCTGTTCTGTTCTATTCTTTTCTTTTTTCTTTTTCTTTTTTCTCTTTTCTTTTCCTTTTCTCTCTCCCCTCCCCTCCCCTTCCTCCCCTTCTCTCCTCTTGTCCCTCCTTCCTTCCTGGGGTCTCACTTTGTCACCTAGGCTGGAGTATAGTGGCATGATCTTTCACAAGCAGCCTCGACCTCCCAGGCTCAAGCGATCCTCCTACCTCAGCCTCCCAGGTAGCTGGGACTACAGGCATGCACCACCACATTCAGCTAATTTTGTTCATTTTGGGTAGAGATAAGATATCACTATGTTGCCCAGGCTGGTCTTGAACTCCTGGGCTCAAGTGATCCTCCCCTCTTGGCCTCCCAAAGTGTTGGGATTACAGGCATGAGCCATTGCACCCCATCTTGTTTTGTTTTTTAAGTACAAAATGTTCCAGCCTCTTTTCAAAAACATTTCATAATTCCTAGCTGAGGCTAACACTGAGACTGGCTGACTGGGAATAGAAAAGGAGAATAAATGGTGAGTGTAGCAGCACATACTGCATGTGGAATCATGATCTTGTATTTCTTTTTAAAGAAAACCCAAAGAGGTAGCAAGTCAAAGCCTTCCTTACAATTGGAGGATACAGAAACAGATGAGCTTTTAAGAGGCCTGAGCACACAACTTGAATTTCTTGATTTGGATCAAATCAGTCCTGAGGAACAACAGATTAGTTCCCCTGAAAGGCAGCCCTCAGGAGAGCTTGAGGAGAAAACCGACCAGATGCTCCAAGATGAACTGGAACGAGAAAGAAGGGACTTGGAGCCAGAAAACAGAGAGGAGGGACAAGAAAGTAGAGTATCCGACATCCAGTCTGAAGCAGGGATCTCCAGGGAGTCACTGGTGTCCAGCACCACAGAGGACATTCTGTTCGAAAGGGATGAAAGTGCCCCGGTGTATCCCTTGGTAAGTGGAATGCTTTTGAATCTCCCCCAGCGCTTTGAGAGTGTTGCGCAATAGGGGAATTTTATGCATGTGGGGGAAAAAGAATACCACCAGAAGGATACTTTTAAACTAATAATAGACTTGTGTCTTTTTTTTTTTAGACAGAGTCTTGCTCTGTCACCCAGGCAGGAGTGCAGTGTCACTATCTTGGCTCACTGCAGCCTCCGCCTCCCAGGTTCAAGTGATTCTTGTGCCTCAGCCTCCCAAGTAGCTGGGATTACAGGCATGAGCCACCAAGCCTGGCTAATTTTGTATTTTTAGTAGAGATGGGGTCTCGTCATGTTGGCCAGACTGGTCTTGAACTCCTAACCTCAGGTGATCCACCTGCTTCGGCCTCTCAAAAGTGCTGGGATTACAGGCATGAGCCACCACGCCTGGCCTAGACTTGTGTCTTTTAAAGTTCCGTTAAGAGCTCCGACTGGAACATGTGTGACTGAACGTGAGCTTGAGAGCTGCATCTGGGTTCAATGGTGTTGCTCAGCAGGCAGGAAATTCCAGACATAGTTTGTCTGTTGCATAGGGTGCTATTTCACGTGGGAGATTCAAACTCCATTCCGGCCTCTCCCCAGCTTCCTCCTCCCGCTTTCCTTCTCGTTTCCTCTCCCTCTTCTTCCCCTCCCCTCTCCTTTCCCTTTTCTCTCCTCCCCTCCTGTCTCCTCTCCTTTTTCTCTCTCACATTGTAAAATTCCTCCTTCATGCCACAAGTTCCACCCCTTCCCCTTTCTGCCTCACCTCTTCTGCCTTGATATCTTTCCATGCCCCCCAAACTATCCATTCCAAGAGGGTCCCAGAGGGGAAGGTAATGGAGGAGTGAAAGCTGCGTGAAAAGGCCCAGGCAGTCCAGAGGAATCAGCCTTTGCCACTGCTGAAGATATTCCAGGGAGGCACCATCTGCGAGGAGTAAAAATATTATCATTTACCAAGAGAAGGAAAAGGAGGAGTTTTTTCCTTCTTCCTCCATCTGCTACTTTCTGAAAATTGTTTCCTAGGATTCATCCTTCCTGTAGATTCATGCCTTTGGAAGATGTGGAAGTGATTGAATGGATATCAAATACTTAATGTAGTTCCTAAGACATAGTGAGTATTCAGTAAGTGTCCGCAACTGTGTGGCAATGACGATGACGGTGGCAAGATGTCTGGAGGGAAATGCAGACAACTGAAAACCTCCTTTCTGCAGATTGGCTTCATTTGAGCCTAGTGTGACAGCCTCTCTCCCATAGCTTGCAACTGTTCAGTCTGAGAGGAAGAATAATTGAGTTTTAGGGCCCACAAAGACTCTTGTCTTGTTTAGCCAGCAAACATCAACCAGGTAATATCTCTAAGGAGAAGGTGTATTCTTCGTGTCAGGGGCCCAGCTATCCGGACCTGGCGAGAGCCACTCCCCAAGTTTTGGGTCTTGCTTAGCCTTGGTCTCACTGCAGAACCAACATTTTTCTAGACGGTCTCCCTTTGCAAATTATTTTAGCTTTTTAGTTATTTATTTATTTTATTTATTTATTTTTTTTTTTGGAGACAGAGTCTCACTCTGTCACCCAGGCTGGAGTGCAGTGGCGTGATCTCGGATCACTGCAACCTCTGCCTCCAGGGTTCAAGTGATTCTCCTGCGTCAGCCTCCCGAGTAGCTGGGACTACAAGCATGTGCCACCACACCCCGTTAATTTTT
>NW_016827607.1:240621-243581 GCF_001698545.2 Rhinopithecus bieti
TTTTTTTTTTTTTTTTTTTTTTTTTTTTTTTTTTTTTAGTGGAGATGGGGTTTCACTGTGTTAGCCAGGATGGTCTCGATCTGACCACGTGATCCGCCCGCCTTGGCCTCCCAAAGTGCTGGGATTACAGGCATGAGCCACCACGCCCGGCCTTTTTTAAGAGACAGAGCCCTGCTGTGTTGCCCAGGCTGGGCTAGAACTCAATCCTCCCACTTCAGCCTCCTGAAATTTCTTTAGCTTATTGCAAGTATCTTCTTTCTTCTTTTTCCTTCACTTTCCTTTTCTTTCTCTGTTTCTCCTTTATTGTTTTTGTTTTTCTTTATTTTGAGACAGGCTCTCACTCTGTCACCCAGACTGGAGTGCAGTGGTATGATCATGGTTCACTGCAGCCTCCACCTCCTGGGTTCACTGGATCTTACCACCTCAGCTTCCCGAGTATCTGGGACTACAGGCGTGTATTACCACACCCAGCTAATTTTTTTTTTTTTTTTTTTTTTGAGACTAAGTCTTGCCCTGTCGCCCAGGCTGGAGTGCAGTGGCATGATCTCGGCTCACTGCAAACTCCACCTCCTGGATTCACGCCATTCTCCTGCCTCAGCCTCCCGAGTAGCTGGGACTACAGGTGCCTGCCACCCCGCCTGGCTAATTTTTTGTTGTTGTTGTATTTTTAGTAGAGATGAGATGGGGTTTTACTGTGTTAGCCAAGATGGTCTCCACCTCTTGTCCTTGTGATCCACCCGCCTTGGCCTCCCAAAGTGCTGGGATTACAGGCATGAGCCACTGTGCCCGGCCCACACCCAGCTAATTTTAGAAATCTTTTTTAGAGATGGAGTCTCACTATGTCTCTCAGCTTGGTCTTGAACTCCTAAGCTCAAGCAATCCTCCCGCCTTGGCCTCCCAAAGTGTTGAGATTATAGGTGTGAGCTACCATACCTGGCCTCTATTTTTTCTATTTGTTAAAACTATTCAGTGTTGGCTGGGTGTGGAGGCTCACACGTGTAATCCAGCACTTTGGGAGGCTGAGGTGGGTGGATCACCTGAGATCAGGAGTTCAAGACCAACCTGACCAACATGGTGAAACCCCATCTCTACTAAAAATACAAAATTAGCCAGGCGTGGTGGCGCATGCCTGTAATCCCAGCTACTTGGGAGGCTGAGCCAGGAGAATCGCTTGAACCTAGGAAGGCAGAAGTTGAAGTGAGCCAAGATTGCTCCATTGCACTCCAACCTGGGTAATAGAGTGAGATTCTGTCTCAAACAAACAAACAAAAACTATTTATAAAAAATTCAGACAACTTATATATGTTTGAAGGCAAAGATTCTTCTTCCTACACACACCCCCACCCCAATCTCATTTCCTTATGTAACTCCTGCCACAGTTGGCTGTGACTGCTCCTCTCCTGACCTTTTTCTGGGCACGTACAACGTGTTATCTGTGTGCCCGTGCCTGTGCACATGCTCACATGGCTCACATTTAGTTTTTGTGTTGTTGTTGTTGTTGTTGTTTTTTAACCAGTGAGATAATCTTGCATTTCTACAAAATGTTTTTCCACTTAATATATCTTAGAAGGTTTCTGGTATCAGTGCATCTATCTCTACTTCCTCTTTTTGTTTTTCTTTTTTTGAGATGGAGTCTTGCTCTGTCCGCCAGGCTGGAGTGCAGTGGTGCTATCTTGGATCACTGCATCCTTTGCCTCCCTGGGTTCAAGTGATTCTCCTGCCTCAGTCTCTCGTGTAGCTGGGATTACAGGCACGCACTACCATGTCCAGCTAACTTTTGTATTTTTGTAGACACGGGGTTTCGCCATGTAGGCCAGGCTGGTCTCGAGCTCCTGACCTCAGGTGATCCACCCACCTCAGCCTCCCAAAGTGTTGGAATTACAGGTGTGAGCCACCATGCCCAGCCCACTTCCTCTCTTTAAATGTAACTGTTCCCCTCTCTGTGGCCACTTACATTGCTTCTAATTTCTTGCTGTCACACAAGGTCCTACAGTGAACATGCTCCTCCATCTCTCCTGTGTCTGCAGCATTCTCCTTTTCCTTTGGGGTCCCCTCCTTAGTCCTAAGGCCTGTACTAGCTCCCAGTGTTCGTGGTAAATAGACATGACTGTGGATCCCACCTCCAGCCAGGAAACAAGGCAATCATGTTTTTGTGAGCAGGAATCTTATGAATATCAAATACAGTGAAATCTGGTTTTGACAGCAAAGTTTTGTTTTCCAGATTAATATGTTTTAGAAAAAGATTGATGTAAGTGGTGGCTATCTCCATAATCGTCTGTCATGCATGTTAAAACTGCTGCAAAACACGATGATTAATACTATTTGATTTCTGTAATTGTGAACGCTGCTTGAGTGGGGTTGTTCTGTTACCACTAAGTGAAGTCAGCCTCGTGGTGACCCGGGAAGGGCTGTTGTGGCTGAAGACAGGAGTCCTTTTAGGAATGTTTTCTTTTTGTAACTAATTTGTTAAATGGCAAAATAAATTTCCAGAAAGATGATCCTTTTAGGATTAGCAAGTTTCCAAAAGAACAATTTCATTTGAATAAATCAGCTTTTAAGAAACAGCCAAATATTAAATAATTCTGTTCCTAGAAGTTGCAGCTTGAGACAATTATGATTCCATAATTCTACCACTCACACCCACACAATAAGAGATCTAAATATAAATATAAATTATAGGGAATGAGCAGATGGAAACAGAAGGGGATGGGGAATTAAGAATGTAGGAGAGAGAAATTGGTCACATTACCTGCTATGTCTGTCTTGGGGAGAAACAATTTAATTTTATAAGTATTGTTCAAAGATAAGAAAGGAAACTTACCAGATTTTGTTTCTATATTCCAATTTAATTCACTGATTCTTAGCAACGCATCACTTTCAGCACTCTACTGCATTTGATTATTTGGCCCTAGTTAATTTTTTTAAATAGATTTTTTTTTTTTTTTTTTTTTTTTTTTTTT